>NC_092423.1:40750908-40901801 GCF_036169615.1 Heliangelus exortis
ATTTGAACTACAAGTACACACAGACTTCACAGCACTTAATTCTGGATCCCCTCTCTCTGCTTTAAAGTAATACGTAGCTAGATGAAAGCTTGCACTCTGCTGAAAAATCAGGTACTTGCAGAGAACTTGGTGCCACATACCAGAACAGTGACACAGTTTAGCACTGTGATTTTCCTGTGCTAGGGACTGTACATATATCTAAAAGAGAGCAATATCTGCTCTGTCTGCTTACAAAGCCTTAACAGCATCTGGCATCCTCTTTATAACAACGACAGAGGTATGAGCTAAGCAGTAACAGCTGAGTCACAAACTCACCTACACCTTGGAATATGCCTACACAATAGTAAGAGGAAAAAAAGTTAGTCATAGGCTTAAAGCCTCAACTCCACTATGTGAGATTATTTAAACCAATTTGGTTTTTTCATACATAGGAGTTTAGCTGCATAAAATGGTTCATGCACACAACACTCTGTATTAGTGAGAGTTGAAATGCTAGAGAAAAGCAGAATTAACACTATAATGTAACTTGTCAGGCCACAACCCAGACTGCTGAACACATCACTACAAGCTAGCCCAAGCCTTTGGCAAAACTAATACCGGGTGACAAGCAGCTAAACACTAGAAGATACAGCACACAACAGTGCTGAGTATGAAGCCCTCAAAAGTTCTTAAACAGCTGGCTTCAGAGTTAGTTTTAACATGGTCTCCACATCATTGTTTTCAAATCATAGCACCAAAATCAAGCCAGCTCCTCCCGAGGATAAAGATTTCTTCTTATGTAAGAAGGTACACAGATCATCCTTCTGCTCTTGTACTTCTAGAAACCTGAGCTTCTTAGGGGAAAAAACCAAAAAAGAATAAATTTTTAAAAAAGAATGAGCATTTCATTCCGTTTGGACAGCTCAACTGGTATTAGTACTACTTGTATTAGTATTAACTTGTATAGTTATAATTCTGGTTGGCACACTTGCTCAAAGCCAAACCAAAACCCTCAGCTTTAATAATCATTAGACAACTGATCTAGGAATCTGATCTGCAAAAAGGTCAGAATTTATAGAGATGGGGCCACCAGCCCTTTATACTGCCACTGGCTTCTCAGTGGTATGGCCAGATGGATTCAGTAGAAAGCTCAAGAACCACCACTACTCCTGAAACCAAACCGTGGTTCCAGCCGTGCCTCTCCCCCCACTGCAGCTCACTACACTGATGCTACTCACGGGGGTACACGGCCACCTGGTTCAGAGTTCCTGGTTAAAATTCTGCATCACCATCTTTCAGCTCCTCACAGGCTGTTTGAAAAGGGCTGTGTGAACAGCAGAAGCTCAGCCATCAGTCGCACCTTCACTTCTCTCCTGACTACCTCCAGACAAGATGTTATCAGCCGAGGAAGCAAATCCCCCGTGCCTCCTACCTTCAGCACCGACAACAAGACATGCCAAGGAAAACCTGAACTTGTTACGCCTGTTGTACCGGCGCTGGGCAGCGTTCCGGAGGCACCCTTTGCACTGGCCCAGAGGGTGGGCACCCCCAGAGGGTGGGCAGCCCCAGGGGCGCGTCCTTCCGAGCATCCGCCGCAGCCACACCGAAAGAAGACCCTCTCCGGGGAGGGGGCTGTCTGCAGGGCTGCCCCGGCATCGCGGCCCTGGCCAGCGCCTGTCTGCACGGCGGCGAAGCCAGGCGACAAGTGGCCGCCACAGGGTGGCTACCACCAGCCCCGGCCCCCCCCGCCGCGGCCTGTGACGGAGCCGCTGCGCGGCCGCAGACCCCGCTGGGCCGGGGGAAGGGTCGGTACCTGCTTGCGCATAGTGTTCATCACCCCCATGAAGCTCGCCAGCAGCTTCGCCTCCTCGCGGGCGGCGAGCTTCTTCTCCGTCTTCTTCTTGCTGCTCTTCTCGGACCCGGGGGCGGCCATGCTTCCCCGCCCTCACCGCCGCGGACACCGGCGGCCCGCCGCCACTCCCGGGTAACATGCGCCGCCGAGGCGACGCCCGCCAGCGGCCGGAGGGTGTGGGGGGGGTGGGGGTCAAACCAACGGTTTCCGACGCTGAGCAGAAGGGAGTGCGCGGGCAAGGCAGGGGGAGGAATGAGGTTGGGCCCGCCCCCACGGAGCCACCGGTACCGGAGCGCTGCTCTCCGCGGCGGAAGCGGCCTTCGCGCAGGATGGCGGGGGAAGGGGCGGTGCCAGGCGCGCTGACGCCATCGGCCGGCGCGCGGCGCCCACGCAGGGTAACAAAGACGGGCGGGGCTTGGGAGCGCGTGCGCTGTGCCGTGGCTGGGGCGGCGGGAGGAGCGGCCGGGGCAGTGTGGTCCCATCCGATCCCATCCGATCCCATCCGGTCCCATCCGATCTGGCGAGGGTTTGGGGGGATTCTTTGTGGAAGCCCTGAGTCCTGTCAGCCCCCTGGGCCGAGTTTTGTGCGTGTTTCGAGAGCTGCTGCCGTGTCCGTGGGCGCTCGGTGCGAGGGGCCGGTGGGTGTTGGCTGTGCCTGTGTGCGAGCAAAAGCCAAAAAGCCACAAGGCGCCAGGGGGAGGCCGTGTCAGCTCCCACCCGAGCTCCTTGGCCTGGCATGGCCTCTCTAAGGCTCGCCCGGGCTGAGGAGGGAGGAAGGTGTGAGGCAGAGGCAGTCACTGCCCCTTCTTGGTGGCTGCATCCGCTCTTTTTCCAGAAATAATGCACCGGCCAAAATACTTCGTGCTTAGATCCACTTTTTGAATAGGGTTGTGACAACCAAACATCTGTCTTAGTGTAAGATAGGTGTTTGCAGGTTTGTATGATGTTTCCATTTTTAATTCAGCAAATAAAAAGGTATTGACCAGCTTAAGACCATGACTCAAAGGGACTGGGACTTGGGCATGGAATGAAGTGAGGCTTTGTTCTGTTACCTAAAGGAATTTACTGTTTTATGATAACCATATACCTTTTAGTAAGCACTAATAAGATGGGCCTTGTACTCTGATGGTCTGTGGTTCTATCATCTAATAATTAATCCTCAATGGAAGTAGTAATTTTAACACATTCTTTATTTCATGGAAATAAAAACACTGGCACAGCTATCACTTGACTTTCCAGATTTTATTGAAAGACAGTAATAATGAGAATTCTACACCCACCTCTCACCACAGCAGTAGCCTGTTCTTTCAAATCCTAGTGTTGGGATAGAAAGAAAGTAAAAGAAATATATTCCAAATCTTACTATTTCAGCATTGATTATTTTAGAATTAGAGGTAGAAGAACACAGGAATGTGGAAAGTTTTACCTTGTAAAGAATGGTACTTTGTGGAAACATGTAAAAGTTTTACCTTGTATGTACTCAGCATTTACTTAAGTAGCGAGATAAGGATAAGACTCTGCATGTCAAAGTTAGTCGAGTAGAGATAGAAAGAAGCTGGTAGTATTTGGAAGTAATCACACACCAGCTGGACATTAACCAAGAAAAGGAAGGTGAAAAGGACACAGCGAGGAAGATGTCTTACTTCATGAGAGGAAGACTACTTACTTCATCCCGACGACCACCAAAGAGAGGCACGCAAGCACAGAAGGGGCCAGTGTTGCAATTCACTGATGAAGCAATCTACACGTGCATATATGTTAGAAAATGCTGTAACCTGTTGAATATGTAATTAGATTGCGAAATTTTCCGGGGTAAATTGTGGGCGCTCTGTGACTGACTTCGGAGCCAGATTTGGGTGCGTAACCCTGGTTCCCGGGGCCTCGAAATAAAGCACCACAGATAACCTCTCCCAAGTGGTTATGTGTTTGTCTCCACGCTAACACTAGTACAGCTGTCTTAGTAGCACACTGAAAAAAATGCATATACGTCTGGGTAATATCAGATTTCAGTATAAAGAATTTACCTGTAGCGCTGAAACTGAGTTTCAGGTCAAAAGCAATCTTAAGATCCCTGCTTTCTGCTTGGGATACAGAAAAATGGCTGTGTTGGGACATTGAGTACATTCCTGTTCTGGGTGCTTAGTCTGCTGAGTTAAGGAGTTCAGTTTGCTGTGCCCAGGGGTGGCTCTTTGGCTGGCAAGAACTGCGGTGAGGAGAGCTAAAAGCAAGGGCCTGACCCTCTGTTCCACTGGGAGCTGCCTTTTAGCAGAGAATTTACCTCTGGTTCCTGTTACACTGGTGGGCGCCACACGAAGGCTTCAATACACTGGTGCCACTTGTGTGACAGTCCTCTGTGCTGCACTGTCCCCAGGGGTGGGCAGGGTTACTTTACCTAATGGTTAGCATTGGTTTAGAGCATTAGTCATGCTGGTTTAGTAGTGCTAGTAAGAGAGTCCTGCAGCATTAGTCACTGTGTTAGGGGAGATGCCTGTAAGACAGGCAGGCACTGAATGTGATGTAGGAGTCCAGATCAGGCTGAAACGAAGGGTCAGGCATACCCAAATCCTGCAACAGCCTCAGTGGGATTTCAGACTGAGGGTAATCTGTGGTGTGGGGAACCTCCATGCTCCAGGAGGGGCAAGGTACCACGAGGACAGTTTCTTCAGGGAAGTTTTCATAACTTCAGGCCACAAGATGAGGTGAACAGCTTGAGAGGGAGCAAGGGCTGGCTGTTCCTAAACTGATGATGAGTGAGGAATAGATGTGACACCAGGGCAGGTGGGAGCATTTGCCACTCTACCAAAGGAACTGGTGTGTTATGTATGAGAATTCTAGATTATGTGCTCTTAAAAATAAATGTAAGCCTTTAGCTAAAATGAGATTATTGCTTCCAGCTATCAATTATGTGTGTGTGCATATATCTGTGTGTAATCGAACAGGGCCATAGAACATGTCAAAATGACAAAAATTAAACATATAGGGGTTCTAGAATTCAGTTCTAAGGTATCAGAATCTTGGAGGGTTGGCAGAAAACAGTGAAATCTCAGGGGAAAAACTTATTCAGAATTTTGAGATGAGGACTGGAAAGAGTCAGTTCCTTGTGAAATCTGAGAAACTCTATCCAAATTTATTGAATAGGCAGCTTGTAACATTTTTTTACAAATGGAAGGATCATAATACACTGTGTCTCTTCTAAACACTCTACAAACATTAACAGTTTAATGATATCTCTTAATTAAAAAACTGGAGTTAAAAATAGAAAAGGATTATCTTTGTCTCTAAAGTGCATTTTATTTCTTTCTTTGACAGGGAAACCATTGGCCTGGAACAAACAATGTCATATCCATTGTGGTTTCTAAAGTGTATCTAATTACATTTTCAGCTATCAGCTAATGCTGCTAAACAGGCTGGTGTGGGACAGCTGGATATCCTGAGATGCTTTAGTGAACATTGTTTGCTTAATCCAATAATCTCTAATCCATAGTGTGGAAGAGATGTTTCTATCAAGCAGTTGAAGTAATAAGCATATCATGCTGAAGTGTAGATTAGCAAGGCCTGACTCTCTGGTGCAGGTTCAGAAAGACACCAGACATGTTCATCTCCTTTTGTCAGAAGGAGACAGAAACTCAGAATATTTCCAGCATCCTTTTCTCTCGGCATGTGCTTCTTTGAGCAGGGGGGAGGCTCCTCGGTTACTTTGGCATTGGGATGAGATTGATTCCACTTGGCATTAAGAATTTGTTATACACTCTATAAGTGGTAACAGTTCACCTGTGTCTTCTTTTTTCCAATTCACAAGACAAAAAGTTGAAGTTTTGAATCTGAATGTATGTGGCATGTCATTATGTCACGAGAGAGACTCAAAAGGAAACTGCTGCCACAATATGAATGCATCTGCCACTCCAGTTTTGTGTCTTCATAGAATCATAGAATTGGCTGGGTTGGAAGGGACCTCAGAGATCATCAAGTCCAACCCTTGATCCACTCCTGCTGCAGTTACCAGACCATGGCACTGAGTGCCACATCCAGTCTCTTTTTAAATATCTCCAGGGACGGAGAATCCACCACTTCCCGGGGCAGCCCATTCCAATGCTTGATCACCCTCTCAGTAAAGAAATTCTTTCTAATGTCCAACCTAAACCTCCCCTGGCACAACTTGAGACCGTGCCCTCTTGTCTTGCAGAGAGTTGCCTGGGAAAAGAGACCAACCCCCACCTGGCTACCCCCTCCTTTCAGGGAGTTGTAGAGAGTGATGAGGTCTCCTCTGAGCCTCCTCTTCTCCAGGCTGAACAGCCCCAGCTCCCTCAGCCTCTCCTCATAGGATCTGTGCTTGAGTCCCTTCACCAGCCTGGTTGCCCTCCTTTGGACCTGCTCCAGGACCTCGATATCCTTCCTAAACTCCTGTGAGCCTGGGTCTATTGACCATCTCCCTGTACATCTTATTCATTCAGATGAAGCAACACGGCACACAAGACCTCCTCCTTCTTTCTTTTTCCCATCCTCTTGCCAGCAGTGCCTCTGCCTTTTATGGGAAACCTGTGCATGTTTGGGAAACTGGGGAAGCTATTGTGGGACGTGAGGGAGAAGAGGAAGGGTTGTGCTGGACGTGAGGAGGGTTGTGCTGGATGTGGAGAACATCTCAAGCCAATTTGCAGCACAGCTTTTGCTGTGAAAGGAGGGCTCCCAAGGGAGCTGTGTACTCTTCCCACAGAATTCAGGAGAAATCCGTTTCCCACACCAAACCACCTGCCCTCAAAAGCACAATGATCCTCTCCAGAATGTTTAAAGCCACTGAGGCACTTAACATTTTTTCAGTCCTATTTCTGGCAGTACTGCAGTGAAAGACTCAAGTGCCTTGTGTCCTTTTAGGGGCAGGGCAGGGGCAGAAGCCTGATGTGTGCAAATGCTACTGCTGTCACGAGTAGAGCCAGCAACCCAGGTGAAGCAACCAAATCAAACAGAAACCTGTGACATGGGATCTGGAACAGGCTTCATGATGGGTATTGACTGAGAAAGAGCTAGCACACTTGGCATGAAAGGAAGATTGCCCAGATGATGCCTTAATTATATATTTAACAGGCAGCACTTTTAAAACCAGTTCTCTTGAGTTTGTGATCAATTTATACGCCGTTAATTAGAGAAATATGAGCCAATGTGTCACAGCAGAGAGCAAAAAGATCGATGACAGGCACTCAGATCAGACACTACTGGACAGGTGGAAATATGACTTTAAAGACTAAAATAGATGCTTAGTTGAGGAGACTATTAAACCAGGGATTGTCAGCAGGCTCTACTTTTTGAAATGGACTGCATTATCCATTAGATTATCTAACAAGGTGGCAAAATACTTTCCAAATTGTGATGTTTCTGATCCTTTTCATCTTAACCCATCCCAGATGTTGCTTTCCAAACAACCTCAAAGCTATTTTGCATTCATCCCATTTTTTTTTGCCGTACAGTCACATATAGGAATTTTAACTGTGGTGTGCCAGAAGGAGCACCAGGGCAAGTCAGAGCATTGATGCTTGCAGGAGGCATAAACTTCATGGAGAAAACTGTCTTATCACCACATTAGCCTGGGTGCCTTACTGTATGCATTAAGGAGATCAAATGTTTATTTCCATGTACTCCCAGAGCAGTGGGAGTACTTAGACTTACTGAAATCATTATTCTGTTTTTGACTGGCACATTTTTAGCTGGTCTTTTTTAGGAGCATGCTTTTACTGGGTGCCAGACGTTTCTTCTGAGCAAGGATGCCTTGTCCTATTTTTTGTCAGTCCTTCTGAACTGTGCGAGAGCACAAGGGGAATTTGATCCGAGCAGTTTCCTTGTGTTTGAAGAATTTCCAGGATACTCCCTCCTGTACAGTTTACTAGAGGTCCTTCTGATTTCTTCTCATGGAGAGCTATTTTAACATCTTGAATTAAGGCTTTCTTGCTGCTTGTTTTCAGAGTCCAAATACCCTTTTCATGTGGCTTGATTTCTATTTTTTTTTCCTTATTTTTTTTCTTAATAAAACTGTTGCCTTTTTTTTTTGTATCATGTTTTATATTTGTGCCTTTGGTGCTAATGGACGTAAAGTTTGAGTCGTGAATTGTGGTTCAAAACATCCCTGGCATCCCAAGTTTTCTGTTCTGATAAACGTGTCAGTTGCATTAAAGCTTTAAAGGCAGAAGGAAGAGAAACTAAAATTGATTTATGATTCATTTGCTCACTCATGATGTAAGGAAGTTTTAGGCTGGGCTTTTTTCCCTGCCTTTTTGTATTAAATATTAATGCCCCATTTGAAAGCCTGGACACAGAATAGTTTAAAAATTAAGCCCTAACTGGCAAAGTGATCCTTTTTCACACCATGTTTCCTGTGAGGGTGGTGAGACACTGGTACAGGCTGCCCAGAGAAGTTGTGGCTGCCCCCTCCCTGGAGGTGTTCAAGGCCAGGTTGGATGGGGCCTGGAGCAACCTGGTCTAGTGGGAGGTGTCCCTGACCATGGCAGAGGTCTTGGAACTAGATGATCTTTAAGGTCCCTTCCAACCCAAACCATTCTATGATTCTGTTACTCTGTTCTATGTAGCAGCTGTGTGAACTGTTTAGTTTTTTCTGCTTGTTCACCCAAGCAGTAATGCTTATCTGAAAGCAGCACGTTTGTGCTGAGGAGCAGGAGGAGCAGAGCTGCCCCAGGAGGGAGCTGGCTGCCAAGGAGACCCCAGCCCAGTCCCGGGTGAGGGTGGTCAGGGCTCCACAGCCTTGAGCTCAGAGCCCCAGTGGTTTGGATGATGAAGGTTCTTCCAGTGAGACAACACCTATTGTGTTTTTTTTGAAAGTCTACTTCCTGCATTCCTCCAAGCTGAATTTCCTGGTACTTAATTGTACTCTTGTTGTAATATAACTCATCTGTGTTTCATTGGTGAGGCTTGGGGTGTGATGGGTTAAAGGAACAAGTGCATCTTTGTCCTGGCAGCCCAGGTTGGTATGTGCCTTTTGTCAGGCTGTGGTCCTTTTTCAATCCTGCACCTCCATTTTAGTTTATTGTGGAATGATTTATTGCCAGATCCAGCCAAAGGAGGCAACGGTGACAAATGCACATTAATACTCTGAAAACAATCTCCTTTTGGGAGCAGATAAAGCAAACAAAACAGAGAAAGCAGAGGACTCCCTGGATCCCTGTTTGGCTGGCTCCAGCCAGCAGGGGGAAATGAAGTTAATTCTGCTGCAGGAGGCATTGCACAGTCATCAGCAATTACTGTAGGCTGAATACCTTTCCTAGGTTTTGGTAATATTTGGAACTAATTCCAGACCTTTTCCTTCATTTAGCTTTTATGCTCTGAAGAATGATAAATATTTGGGCTGCCACTTCTCTGCCCCTTCCTCAAGGAAAAAATAATTATTCGATGAGTCTTCAGGCCAGTTCAGTAACTGCTATAGCATGGGTTGTAAGAACATAGCAGTAGAGCAGCTGAACATAGCAAGCATAAGGATTTGGGGTTGGCTTTTCTGTCTGTTGGTAACACAGCCTGCTGCCTTCTGGACCTGACCTGTGGGAGCTTGCCAGGGGCTGGGCAGTGGAACCTGAACAGACTACCAAGTTTCTGGATGCTGCAAAAGCCCTGGGTTTCCTTGCCCGTGAGGGGAAAAAGCAAGCAGCCCTAGGAAGGGAGATTTTGTAGCAAGGTCTTTATAATCATAGGATTTAAAAGAAAAAAAAAAAAAATGAAAAAACGGGGAGAATGAATTGGAAAAAAAAAGTACTCTTCTTGATACTCGTACTTCAAGTTACTGGGCATCAACTTGATGAAGATTTAAATGCATTCTTTTTAGTACATTTGAAATACCATCACCTTAATGTGGCAACATACCATAGCATAGTCTGCCTTCTTCTAGCATATTCTGCTTTTGTGCATATTCCAGTAATTCAAGACCACCCCTGGGAGGGCCATCCTCTTCTCTTGAGAACCAGTCTTTTCTTGGGAGAAACCTAGCAGAAAAAGATTTACCAACACCTGAACAGCTCCTGTTGCAGATGGCTTTCAGTGTTAATGAATCCACTTGCTAAGTAGGGTAATTCAGGCAGTATGTGTTTAGGTGTCTGAACTTGTTTAAGCTCACAGGAGCTTAGCCTTCAAACTGGAAACATGCTTAAGGAGTAATAGAGTTACTGAGAATGTCAGTCACTCCACAGCTAAAGTTTTAGCAGTTCAGAGGTTTATTCTCAGCCAAATAATAAACATTATTTGACCTTGGAGTAAAAATCTGTATTTGAACTCTCTGGATCTGTATTTGAACTCTCTGAATGTGACTATTATAAGTGGGAACATACAGGACAAGGTAGGAAGAGTGAAGGCAGGGACTGAGGTTTTTTTAATTACCTTTGTGAATTTTGACCACAGATAAACTGAGGTATAGAAAAGGAGCTTAAGAGTAGCAGTTGGGTGAAGTTTATGCCATGTCACCTACCCATAAAGGTTCACAAATGTTGGATTTCATCAACACAAAAAGTTGGTATCAGTACTGCCAATTCACAGCTTTTTACTAATATCCCAGGGTGAACCAGGGATATTCCTGAACAAGCCATTAACTGCTTCATGTTCAAAGACAAAAAAAAAAAAAAAAAAAGAAAACAAGAGAAGAAAGGAGGATTTGCTTTGTTTATGGAAAACCCTTAGGGGCACACAATTTAAAATTTTTGTAGCAGCACGCTAGAAAATAGCAGAACTGTCTTCATAGTGGTGTTGGATTCTATCATCATTTAAAGGAACTCAGCCACTGCATCCTGGCAGTGCCTGTGATGATAGTTCTATGTATACATTTTTAAACAAATCATATTTTTCCATTCCAAATGTTGCCTGGAATGGGATGCCTTCAAGAAAACAATGTGTGAGTCATCCTCAAGAGATGTGCAATTTGAGGCACCTCCTTTGGAACAAAGTCATGTACATCCAGCTAAAATATCCAATTATAAACATTATTATGTTACTCACACAATTGCCCAATGGCCCTAGAAGCAATCTGTTTGGGTTTTTTTATGACAGTAAGAATTAAAGTTGAGTTGTTGATGTGAAAAGTAAGAATAACATAATGTGAAGATTAAAATGCCATTTGAGTGATAGTTTTTTCTGGATTGTGTTAAGAAGTATGAGCCTGTGATCATTTAAGACTTGTAAAACTTTTACTCCTCATTAAACACTTGTTTGAATGTCTGAATGTGTAAGATACTTTCTGAGGATTAATTCCCGTGGGAACTTCAAGGAGGATGGAGAACTTGCTATGGATTTTGGTGGGTAAGATAGCAAAACTCACAAAGTTGTATGGATTTTTTTTTTCTGTGTACCTTTCTGTATTATGAAAATAATATGACAGAACAGATTTTCACAAATTTCCAGTCATACATGGGCTTAATGCTGACTGTTTTTCTCAGCCCCTTAGTTCTATTTTTTTGTTTTCCCACTCTGAAATGGACGGGAGAACTAATGCAAGCAGAGAAAGGTTTTAGAGGAGGTAAATATGTGTTAGCACTTGCTCATGGCAGGTGCAGGTTAGAGGGTCTCAAACTATAAGCAAATAGTATGGCACGTCTAGGTGGAGCAAAATAATTTTGCTTGGCTTGATGTATGAAATTTAGGGAGTATGGAATCCATAAATCCAGCCAGCAGCCCACCTGCTTGGCTATAATACTTTCATGGTATTGCTGCTGGTCCATCCAACTACTAGAAGAGGTCCTGTTGCTCTCTTCATTCCTGGGATAGTATGTGTGTGTCACATGGAGCTAGTGCTGATAGTAAATGATAAGCTGAACTTCTCCCACTCTCTGGAAAACAGTCAGGACTTAGGGTGAATAAAAAGGGCAGCAGAAGGGAAGCCAGCAAACATTGGTTAGTTAGCACAGTAAAGGGACTACACAGATAAGCTCCATCGTTTTGGAATTTGCTTGCAGAATATAAAAACACCTAGCCCCTCCAACTCTTTTCTCCCCAGTCACCCACCAGGCTGGAGATTTTGGGAGTTTCGATAGCACAGCAGTGGGAGACCTTGAGAGCCTGGGAGCAGCTTGAACTCTCCTCTCAGAGCAGGACTCTGAATGGCTCCTGGAGCAGCAGTGATCCTTGATGTTAGTAATGCATGTGCCATAGGTAGTAGCTAGCTTTGAGGGGTCATCTTGAATGACACTGATGGATTTGTCATGTTCATTTGGCTGCATATTTGTTTTGTGGGTAGAAAGAAGCTGGTTTTGAAAGAAATAATGGTGATGAAAAGGTGTTTTGCAGCGATTGTCACTGCTTCCTGGAGTGACAGATCATGAGGGCTGCTGGACTGCTGCCTTCCACTGAGTCCTCCAGTGGCTGGGGGATCCCCGTTTCCCTACCTGTGCTACTTCATGCCTTTACTTTTTAATGTTTTTCCTCTTGGATCCTCTTGAAGCTCTTAACTACCTCTATTCAAATATCCTACCTCTGTAATTTTCTCTTTATTTTGCTTGGACTTCTTCACAGCTTTTGGTCACAACCTAGCAATTCTCTCAGGAGTACAAACCAATACAGCTGAGCTGTGTTGAGTTGGATCCTTGGCACAGACAGCTGAACCTCTGGGGGGTGACAGAGGAGGTGACCAAGAGAGGGCTGAAAGATGTACTAGATAGGAGGTTACAAGGTGCAATAGATCTGTCTGGATCCAAGCCCAGATGGTGCTAAGTGAGTTCGTGTTGCAGGGATGCTGGGAATAGTGTGGCTGCTTTAAGTAATGTATCATATTTTCCGTTTAGAAAATAATCCAAAATTCAAACAAATTAAGAAAAGTCTTTATGAGTATTTAAAGGTCAGACAGTGCCTGCTACACACTGACCTATGACATTTCACTTATTCAGTTGTGGCAATGTCTTGATAGCTCCCAAAAAACACACACGCAGCTGGGATAAAATAAGGGCTTTACTGGTTTCCAGTGGGCAGTGAGCAACCACTGACCCACTTTTATCTGAAACAAACAACCCTTCTCTCTCATCCCCTGCAAACAATAAAGATTGTTAGATCCAAGGCCAAATTCATGTTGTGAACAGCTGCAAATGCACTGACGTCAGCGGATCTGTAACCACTTAGTAAAACAGCAAGTCCAGCTCATGGTGGTTTTTTCTTTGGATGAATTTCAGTGGAACAATTGAATTCTATCTATCTAAAATTCTGCTGAGTTTTTCTTTAGATTTATATGTTTTTCTCTGTGCAGTGCAGCTCTGAAGTGTGCTGTCAAGCAGCTGCTTGAGCCGTGTAAATTATTCTTGCAGCTCTCTGCCTTATGAAGACCAGAGTCTGGCTGGCTGAACTGGCTACATCATGGAAATGTGTCAGATTGTAAAAGGAGAAATAAAGCTTTGTATCTCAAGGGCCCA
Organism: Heliangelus exortis; assembly: GCF_036169615.1. NCBI lineage: Eukaryota > Metazoa > Chordata > Aves > Apodiformes > Trochilidae > Heliangelus > Heliangelus exortis. The sequence goes on from NC_092423.1 coordinate 40,764,112, forward strand.
ATGAACACAATATCCCACAGTGCTGGAGCTATGAAACTTATTAGATAGGCATAAGCCCTGCACGGCCAGCAAGAATCATAGAATCATGGAAGGGTTTGGGTTGGAAGGGACCTTCAAGGTGATCTAGTTCCAACCCCCTGCATGGGCAGGGACACCTCCCACTGGACCAGGTTGCTCCAAGCCCCACCCAACCTGGCCTTGAACACTTCCAGGGATGGGGCATCCACAATATCCCTGGGCAACCTGTTCCAGTGTCTCACCACCCTCACAGTGAATAATTCCTTCTTAGTATTTAGTCTAAATCTACTCTCTTTAATCTTAAAACCACTACCCTTGTCCTATCACTACATGCTCTTGTGAAAAGTCCCTCCTCAGGGAGGCCTCTTCAAGTACTGGAAAGCTTCTGTAAGCTCTCCCTGGAGCCTTCTCTTCTCCAGGCTGAACAATACCACTTCTCTTAGCTTGTCTTCACAGAAGTGCTTCAGCCTTCTAATCATCTTTTATAATATTCAAAGGACTGCTCAAAATAGTCTTGGTCTTACAAGATGCTGTCCACTCTTGCAGTGTCTAAAAACATTTTTCCCATTGACATAGACTTTTAGTTACAAAAAAAGTGAAGCAGAGATCCAGGGCTGTAGAAGTGGAAATTTTAGAACAGTCACTGCTGATTGCAGGGACTAATTTTTCTCTCTTCCCCTGAGTAGAAGGGTAACTCTGAATGGCAATGGAGAAAGTGCTGTGTCTGAAGTATGGTGGAGCAAGTTTTTTGACCATTGACAGAAGTCACTTCCACTAGACTATGCCTACATCAGGTTGAATTGTGCTCGCCCTATTCCCTGCCTGAGCAGGGCAGCTGCATGGCAGCTCCCTCCTGTTCTTCCTGTTGGAGATGTGCTGGTCTCGGGAGTTTCATTCTCTGTGTTGAAATGGTAGATAAGAAAACAAGATCTTGGGGGTGGGGGCAGAGGAAGAAAAGTACTGCTTCTTATAATTTAGTCAAAAGGAGTTTCTGTATGGACATTTGTGTAAGAAGTTCTAATCTTCATTTAAGTTAAACAATGAAGTGTTTGCAGATTACTGAGGCAGACTTCCTAAGGCTGATGTGAGCATAATACAACATCAGCAGTCAGGGTCTATTGATGATATTCTTTGTCCTGAGTCACACTTAGGCTGATCTTTGACCCAAGAAGTCTGAATGACAGTGGTTTGGGATGCTTACAATGGGTATCTGATGAAATTGAGCAGATGTGATAAAATTTTTAGCACTGAAATGCAACATTTTGATGAAAGGTAGATGTCTGAATCTCTGAGGGAAGCAATGTACAGGGTGAATTCTGAGTGCCCCATTTTTCTCTTGCTTAGCTAGAGGCTGTGGGAGGAGCAGACAAAGAACATGTAATTGTTCCTACACAAGAACAGACAAGCTTACACTGGAAGGATAGTAAGTGACACTAGCAGGATTCAGGGATATTACATGTAGTCTTTAAGGAGAAACAAACTTCAGTCTGAGACCTTGATTATCAAAAGAGTCAAAACACTTGTAAACCCTTCTGGAAGACACAGAAGGGGAAGATCACCTTTCTGAAGCTTCTACGTAGAGACAAACTGACAGAGACAGAAGGACAGAGATTCTTCCTAGACTAGGATGGCAAGCCTAACACTTATACCTGTGGACAGTTTCATGATTTTAGAGTTATCTTTATCTCTCATATGCAAGTAACACATAATAGAATTTCAGCTGGTCGTTCATTACCTCTGTCATCAATACTAGGGAAAACAGAAGTCCAGTTATGTATGAAGGATCAGGGGAGTCGTAATTAATCGTCTGGAAAGTGCAGACAGCCCCCAACAGGAAACAGAAGCATCAGGATATTTCATCACACGGACAAAAAAGGTGATAGCTAGAGGCTTGGGATATGGGAAGAAACCTCCTCAGACTGAGGTCAGAAGTATTTTTCAAGTAGAGCAATGCTAACAAGTGGCTGTTCCCCTTTGAAAAAATTAAAGGAAAGGAAAAGGAAAAGGAAATCTGATGAGGGTAAAGCCCTATCTGTGGCTTTACCTTTTTCTGTCTTCTCTCTTTTGATACATACCGTCCTCCTAAGGGTAGTATTTTATGTATGGAGGTGTTAAATACTTGCATGTACTAGTAGTTCTTGTAACTAATACTCCAGCTATGTAGGGGATGTCCTTCAAAGAAGAGGCACCGGTGTTTCCTAAAAGCATGATTTAGCTTAATTGTTGGCTTTGAAGAAGCCTTTTGTAAAATTATTTTGAAGCATCCTTTTTTTTCCCTTCTTTTTTAATAGAGGTATGTGATTTACTGGGGGTGTGATGGTTTTCTTTCAGCACATTTCCAAGCTGCCAAGCACTGACAGCATGTTTCTCCTAAGGCAGCCCTAGTACCTTGGGCAGTGGCTTTTAGCAGCAGTCATCTTCTGCCAAATTACTTTGCCAATGATTTTCTGATTCCTACACAACTTGAAATACAGGACAGGTGCTCTCAGGCAGTTTGACAGAGGGCACATCAGGCTTCCTACGCATCTGTAGGCTGAGCAACTGCTCAGCACATGTCATATACAGTGCTCTTCCTTGTTGGCCTCCAAGTCACAGGCAGGGCTTCTTCCCAGTTTGTCCTGCATTATTTCCCACTGGTGTCTGTAGCAAGAGCTATTTTTTTTCCAGTTAACAAGTTTGACATCCAGGGCCTCGCTTCCCGAGCCTCCTGTGATACCCAGACCATTCTCATTTCCTCTCCTCTTGCTTTTCACCACATCTCTCTTGCCACTGCAATGATTACTTCATGTTATTCTTCTTACCTCTCTCCATTATTCCAGTGAATTTTCTTCATGTGGAAAAATTTCCTGACTTTGTATATTGTGACTTTTCTGAAGAATTCATTTATTTCAGACCACCCACTAGTCTGCAGGCACCTCCTATTGTTTCTTTTTCTGTATGAGAAGGAAAGGTGAACTCCAGGAGGCAAACAACCATCTTTTGTTAAATTAAAGCCTATCTTTTTTTGTTGTTGTTGTTTTGGGGTTTTTTGTTTGTTTGTTTGTTTTTTTCTGGTGAGTCTGAGTTTGTGCAGTGTTAGGCTGCAAGTTTACCTGATCAGGGCTGATTTTGTTTGGTTTGGTAACCAAAATAAAATAATTTGGCAAAATCTGGCCCTGTGTGTGCACTTCTTTCCTGGGAAATTCTTCTATAAACTTACTCAGAAACAACAGCCAGAATCCACATGCATCCTCTCCATCCCAGACACAGATGGAGCCTGCAGACATCACTTCCTAGCAGATAGCATTTGCCCCACATCATCAAGGAACAGAGTGACCAAGAAGACAACAGAGAGACTTGACAGATGCCACCCCTCCTGCAGGTAGTGGACCTCCTCAGGCTGGAAGGTGGCTGCCAAGGTGTGGCCATAGCCTAGCAGGGAGAAATGGGCTTAAAGCAAAACAAGTGTACTCCCCTGCAAAATTTTAGCTTAAGAAAGCAACCAGGATGGTTGGCAACTCCAGTTTCATTTAAGTAAAATGAAGAAACTAATTTCCAACAAAATAAATGAAACGTGATGCTTCAGAAAACATATTCTCATTTTTAATTTTCAGTTATTATGTGTTCACCCCTCTCCCGTCCAGCAGGTGGCATCGTGGCCATGGAGAATGTTGCTGGGGACACTGGTGCTGAGACCTCCTGTGCCAAGGCAGGGAGAAAGCTTTGCTGTAATAGACTTCGTTTCTCTCAAAACGAGGTAGTTCTCTCAATGTGTAGCGTTTATAGAGAGATTTTCATTTCTGTAATGCTTTGAAAAACATGGTGACATTTAAAACACAGTCACCAGTCAAGTCACAGAGGGATGGGGTCTATGGCAGTGGTGTCTATGTGCTCCAAAAGTGGCCATAAAATTCAGATTATCATGGGTAGGTATGTGTGTATCATACTCAGTTTATCAACTATTATTTTTTTTCAATTATATGGTTTAATTGGTTTGCTGCTCCTTCCTCGAAGTTATCACAGTCCTTTCTGTTACACTATTCCCACCTTGGAAGTCCCAACAGTTTTGGTGAATGTGTGGTATATATCGAGTCTGTGTTGTGCCTTTTTAATTTCAGTTGGTGCTACACCCGTGTTCTTCATGACAGAATGATAATATATAAGATATTATTGGATAAAATAGAGCACAACCTGAGTGAAGTGAAGCCAGAAGCTGCTGAGCTGAAATGTGACTTTCTAAAAATCAACAGGGTGCAGCAATATCAAATAAGAAGTCCATAATTTGAATGTTCTTTTCTGTCTAGATAATAGCCCTATGCATAATAAGGTTTCCTACTTTAAAATGTCAGGCTTTTGGGGAAGCAGACAGCAAGAAAGCAGAACACTAATGGCCCGATTAGGTTTAGAGTCTGCTTCTCTTCGAGAGTGAAGCAAGCCTCTGAGATCAACACTCTAAATTCTAGGGAAAATGGCCAAATGATTAGACCAAATTTGTGACCTCCCACACTGAAAGGAAAGCAAGCTTACTGGCAAGATTTTTTTCATTGTTCACATTCTTAAAAAAAAAAACATTGGCTGGAATTTTGTCCTTGACCAAGCATAAAGGCTCTCTGCTGGCAGGAAAACAAAGTATTTAAGCAAAACAAAGCAGCTGATGCTCTTGACAGAGCAAGAACAGACATCTGTCTGGCTGTTCTGAGTAAGCAAAGCCAACTCAGAGAAAAGATCAGATGAACTCCGTAAAATTCTATTAAAATAAATGGAATTGTGAGAGAGATGAAAAGAATGCATTTGTTCATAAGTTCTCTCATTTGGGCACTGTCAAAGCCGTAGAGGAAGGAGTAAAAAAAAGGTTATCTCTTTATTGACTGTTTTATTATCAAAGTTTATTATTATCAAAACTTACTGTTTTATTATCAAAGTTAATAATGAAAGCAAACTGTAAAAATACCTGCAGTAAAATTTTAAGATCTGGGAAGCTATAGCTATGACCTATAAAAGCAGGAGGCAAACTTAGCTATAATTTATCAGAAAAGGTAACAAACATAACGACCTGGCTCATGTTTGCTTTGGATTTTGCTTTGGATTTTGCTTCAAATATATGAGGTTTTGCTACACATATATTCCTGTTTAAAAATACTTATGTTCCTATTAATAGTTTTCCCTACTTATTCTAAAAGCATTTTAGAGCACTGTAATTTAGCACTCTGAACTAAGTCTGAAAATATTTGTTCTATAGCCCATTATTTTAAGAGGAGAGAATAAGAACATCTGATAACAGCCCAGAAGACCAGAAAATTATCATGAAGAGGTATCACTCAGTTCTCTGTATCTGTCTTAAAGCAGGGTCAACTATACCTCAGCTGGTTTTAATAAACCAAGCTGACAGTAATTCCACATTTTCTTTCAGTGATCTGCTCCAGCTGTAGTGCTATCTGTACAGTTAGAGTAGGACCTCCCCCCACCCATCTTCTGCCTCCCTTGCAGCTTAGCCCTGTGATTTGTCAACCTTCAAAATAATCATTAGCCTCTCTCAGGGTTATGAAACTTACTAATGTAGCTGAAACTTTAACTTTTCCTAGGGGAACTCCTTGCAATTTGGAGTCTTCAGATCACTGCTTGTTCTTGTAGCCTGGAAGACCCACAGCTGGGAGCAGGATGGGGCCGTGGCACTTGAGCTGGGTGGGACCAAAGAGATGTTGCTGTACACACACACTTGGTGCTGCTTTCCAGGGCTCCTTCCACTCCATCCTCAAGGAGTGTGCCTGTGCTTCCAGCTCTCGTGACTCAAAGGAAAAGCTGACAAGGCCAACCCCAGAGTACTCAGAAATGAAATGTCAGCTGGTAACCACACCCTCCTCATCAGCTAACCACATGCCAAGGGAGGAAGTGGGGAGCAGAACCGGGTCGGCCTCGGACACAGCCATCTGCTGGGTGGTTCTGCCCTGGCCCAGGCCACCGCCCTGGGGTGCTCAGCGTCTCGCAGTCCCTTGGGAGGCAGGGTGGGACACAAGTTGGTTTGCTCACTGGGAGACAACTCGTGGCTGTAAGCATCTTCTGGAAAGAATAAGGAGCTCTTGGGCTGTGTCTGACAACCCTTGTAAACTGAGCTGTTAATTTTCTACTGCCCCACAGCAAGGCAGTAAATAAGTCTACTCGAAACATTGCCAGCATGCCCAGGCATATGTGGGCTTGAAGAGGAATTTTCTGTAGGAATAACAATAAGCGTGTGTCTGAATAACCATGAAAATGCAAAAAAATCTCTCAGATTGCCTTGCATTATTTTCCCCCATCTTTTTAAACTGTCATAGGAAACCCTCCTCAGCCCTCCCTCCTCCTCCTCCTTGTTTACACACCAAGGAGGAGCCCCCATTCAGGCACCACAAGCAGTTGTGGTTAGAAAGGGGAAATCTAGCTCAGCTGTGATAATTAAAAGAGCTGTGATGCCTTAATTGAGCTGCTAATACCAATGAAAGGATGTTGCACAACAGGCCTGATGGTAAGCACCCTTTCTCTTGGTGCTTCACCAAGCAGGGATGGGTGTTGTCCTGTGGAAGAGGATGTGCTGCAGGACTCACAGGAGGTGCTGTGCTGGATCCTTGTCACCTTCTTCCCCCTTCCCTCTCCCAAATACAGCCTCTCCTCCTCTTGTTTCTGTCATGCTGTGCTTGGTTGTACTTCTTATGAGAGCAGTTTCTGTATAATACTCCCCTTCTCTTACCTTTAGGGGCTTTTTTTCTAGAATTCTGGACTACGTGGGCTTTGGATAGAATGCTTGTGTCTTTTCTCTCAAATGATCTTGTGAGCTGCTGCACTTAGAACCCTACACAAGTGCTTTTAACCTCTGCTTTTAAACTGTGAAGTAGTAATGGATTTCCTAGCTCCCCTGTAGTAAAACCAATTTATGCATTATTTACGTTTATCATGATTTGGTTCCTACCTTTTTTTAAACTTTTCCTTACATTTATGGTACAGTAAGAAACACCTTTTTCTTACTGTAACTAATCCTTACAGTAGCTTCTCATTAAAATTTAATCAAAATTAGGAGCTACTGCATTTTATTTTCTAGTGTTTTGAGCATCATGTCTTAGTGCAAAATACTGACATGGAACACGTTTCAAGAACTGGCCTTCAGCAGCTGGTCAAGTTTGGTTTTAAATTTGAGTTCTGTGAATTTAAACATTTGGAAAGACTTTGAAAAGTAAAAATAAATGAAATATTTTGATTTTCAGTTCTACTATGGTATTTTGTAATAAATAGATCTCTGCAATATGAGCAAATCAAGGCATAGTAATGCTGTTAGTATGTAAGTTTCGCCAAGAAAAACTAAGAAAGAAAACCTAAGTAGAGTTACAGGTTGACAGAAAACTTCCAGGACAGTAAGAAGCATATGAAAGAAAGCTATCTTTATTTAAAATAAATAAAACTTGTAAGTTAGGAAATAAAGGATTTTCTAATAGTTCTAGGCTACTGTCCAATTTTTTTAAATCTGAAGTTGTAGTGAAAGGACTTGTAAAAATCGATTATCCAATAAAGTGTTTATAGAGGCCTATTTTTTCTTGAACATTTTCCTTCAAAGGGCTTTTGATAATACAGGAAAATTGAGACTGGGATCTATCTCTTCAGTGTTTCAGGGTCAAACAGAGATGTGATTTTTTTTTTTTTTTTTTTTTTTCTGTCACTTTCCTGGAAGATCTGGTGAACAGCGTTTTTTACAGGAATTTTTTGTCAAAACATGGATTTGATAAAATGTAACTTTTTGTACGAAAGGGTCAGTTTAATCTGTATTTTCAAGAGAAAGCTATCAAAATATTTTATTCATGGTTGAAACTAGAATATTAAGAGGAAAACTGTAAGTCAAAACTAAACATCTGACACTGTCAAAGTATTTTGTCAGTTGTTACAGAAGGTGCAGAATTTGTGTTTTTATTTGGCTTAGATTTTATTTGGGTTTTTTTGGTTTTGCTTTGTTTTTTGGCCAGAAAGTGTTTACTTCCCATTTCTATTTCAAAGGAAATTTGAAGAATAGGCCAGCATGATTTTGTTCCTCCCCCCCATGTTTTTAAGGGCTTTGGTTACTGAATCTGTTCTCACAGAGGATGTTGAACCAAGAGTCTCCAGAGCCCTCTGCATTGGATACAAAGCTCTTGGAACTTGAAGACTGACTCAGTGCTTGCTTGTAATGCCAACACTGGAGTTATGGAAGGCTTTATATGAAAGCAATGGGAATTCTGGGCATCTTTGAATACTTGAGCTGAATTTCTAATCAAGACTATGGACCACTCTTAATTCTGCAGTGAGTGTTACTCCATCCTAACCAAAACAGAAAGGCTGCTCCACTATGATGTGACCATCCCTCTAGGAGTGTGTGCAGTTGTTAAGGTCACAACCAGCCTGGCCTAGGCTGGCACTGGGACATGGGACCAACAAAATGTCACTTCTGGAGTTCTGTCTCTCTCCCTAAATAGTGCCCTTCTCAGTGTCTTATAGTCTACAGATTTGCTATGAGATCAGATGACTGGAAATAACTTTTTTTTTTTTGCCAAGGACCAGATGTACTGCCTTTTAAAAATGGATGGCGGCTTGAATTCAGCTTTAAGAATGTGGTCATATGACAGAGATTACAGTTAAGTATTTATTTATCAAGGATTTCTATTTTCAAAGCAGCTTACAACCCCATTATAGTTCACAATCTAAATATAAGATCTTATAATGAAAAGGCACAGACCAAAAATAATGAAACATGCAGAAGTTCTACGTTCCAAATTATGTTCCTAGACAATTAAAATATTTTGTCAAATCCAAAGGAAACTGCTTCCTGGAAATACTGGTCTGAAACACAACACTGAGGAGCTCTGAATGCTGGGGAAGTGGAACAAAAGCTCTGATTCTTAGAGGGCACTTTGTATTGGATTGCTAATGGCAAAAAACCTGCCGTAAATAGGAGACTGAAAGGCAGTAAATGATGTGCACATCTATACACAGAAACATAAACCCGGTAAGAAGCTATCACATAAGAGTTTTATCACAGAATCATGGAGTCATTCTGCTTAGAAAAGACCTTTAAGATCATTGAGTCCACCCATGCATTTCGAATATTTAAGGCTAATGCAATAAGAATGCCTGAAACACTAAAATAATTCAGGAGCTACTAAAATTTGTGGCAGTAACGGAAGGTGAACTATTTTCTTCTGATAATGTGATCTGAAAAGGGAGAACTATCAGTGTATGTCATGCTGCATGTGAAGATTTTGCTTGTCTTTTGTTTGTGGGTGACTCATTAGTTTTACTGATTATTAGTTGCTACTGATTGGAGTCGCAGCGTGTCGGTAACAGTAAAAATAAGAACTAATGACAGTGTGATCTCAGGACATCTCTGCAATTTCAGGGTCATCTCAGTACATCTCTTTGCAATATCAGGGTCACTTAGGATGTCATCAGTGTCACAAGCTGCATCAGTACCCAATCTCCATTCTGACACTGTATGAATTCTGGGTCTGAGGATGAGAGCTAACAAACTCCTGCTCTGCTAGATTTTTGCTCCCATCACTTGTTCTTTGGCCTGTGCTGCACCCAGAACTGCAGGAGTCAGCAGGGAAACTGAGATGAACTCAAAAAAAGAGCTTAAAAAGAGCAACCCATAACTATTCTGGATGTGATTCAGATGTATATTCTTTCTAAGGCAGAAATTTATTATCTCACTCATAAAGTTACATTTAGGTGTTCCTAAGATTGTGGCATTTAATTGTCTCTGTTCATCTCTGTAAAATAATAAAGCTCTCTTGCATCTTGGTTGGAACTAGTATCATCTACCTTTTCAGGAAAACAGACCTATTTTATCCAGTGTCATAGAAACTGATGCCAGAATGAATTCAGACCATAACACAGTGGGAGTACTCTAAAGACAAATGACTTAGTAAGGAAGGTATTTGTATTCTAAAAGCATTTTTTGTGTTATAAGGTGTATTGTAAAAGATCCTTAAAAATAATCCATAAGTTTTATGATCAATAAATGACACCGATATACTCTATACCTTTGGAAATGAATGCTACAATAACACAGCTCCAGGTATAGCTCAGACAAAAAGATGCTGATCTTGTACATACCCAGGCTGTCAGGTTCAACACATTTCTTAAAGATTTCCTGGCCATTTTCACAGGTTCAAGGCTCCAGGGAAGGCAACAGACTTTTGTGTGAACACATTATTTACCTGTATGAAGTCATTTAGGAAATTAAGACTGGTAAGGCATAGAAAAGTATTGCTCTTAAATGACTAATTATATAGCATGAAGCTTTGTGACAGTAAGTGTTGGTGGAACTAATTTGGGCTCTGTCATTACATGGTAGTTGATGCTGACCAAATCACAATATCCTTGCCTCGGTTTCACCAAACAGCAACTAGATTACTGATTAATTTAATCTTTATTAATCCCGAGATTACCATAAACATGTGCTTCTGAGGATTAAAACCTAATCCTCAAAGCATACTTGCAAAGGAACTCTGCTAACAGAAAATGTAAGCTGAGTTTTAATTAAAACAAAAGGCAGCTAATGATGCAGTATTCAGTTTTATTTCAAATTAATTCTTCAGAGCAATCTCAGGATCAAATCAGAAGTAGAACTGGGAGGAAAAAAAAAAAAAAAGAGAGAGAAAAGTACCTGTAATTGAAAAAGGCCCTATAATATGATGGAATAAGACTTGCTCACAATTGCTTCGCTTTGGGAAGGCTGATAAGAATCTAAGATCTAAATAATAATAAAGACACTCCCGATAATAATTGAGACATTCAATTATGAGGCATTCTAATTCAAGTGCCTGGAAGCATCCCTTGAGGAGCTGTCAGCCAGTGTAATCGTCTTTTTATAAGGGCTGGGGAAGTTAAGGACTTTATTTTGCTTCATGGGATAATTGGCCAGGCTACCGCCAGCTCTATTTTTACTTCAAAGTCACGGTAGCTCGTGGGGGCTTGGGGGCAGCGTGTGCGTTTTCAGACAGCGGTAAAACCCACGCAACTGGTGCCGGCTCCCTCAGAACCATCCCAAGCGCTCCTGCTGCGAGTTTGTCTGTGCGACAGCTCCCGCCAGCACCGGCCCAGCGAATTCGGGTGCGGACGGCTCCCGCAGCCCCGGAGGCAGCATCTATTCCTCGGGGCACATCCTTCCCCGATGCCCCGGACTCCAGCCTACCACGCGGCGGGGCCGGGTGCTGGAGCCACGTTCCTGTTTCAGCTCCGGCGGGGAAACAATGACTTTTTATTCCCCACGAGTTGCCGCTACCTCTCACGTTTCCGGGGCTGCGGGAGGGGGCGCTGCCCGCCCGCTTCTGTCCCGTCCCCGTTCCCCCCCCCCCCCCTCCCCCCGCACCACCCCGGGGCGCCCTCACAGGCCGGCGACCCCCACGCACCCAGCCCCGCCACCGCCCGCCCTCAGCGCGGGCAGCACCGCCCATTGGGGGAGAGGAGGGTGCGGGCGCCCGCACGGTCCTCTCTGCAATCCTATTGGCTAGCGTCACCGCGCTGCGCTTTCCCATTGGTTGCCGCCGCCGCCAGGCAGCGGCGGGGTCGGGCGGTGCCAGCCCGCCACCCCTACTCCCCCTCCCCTCCCCTCGCATCGCCGCTGTCGCTCCGGGCGAGCGGGTGTAGTTCGCCAGCGGCCGCGGTGGCTGAGGAGGCGCCGGGCGGGTGGGGTGAGTTTGGCTTAGCGGCTCGGTTCCCGCCGAGTCAACTTTTTCTCGGACGGGGCCGGAGGAGCCCTCCGCCGGCGGCGGGACGGTTGCGGCCGTTGGGCAACTAACGGCCGGTTGGCGGCAGCCCCTCTGGCTCCGGGTCCCGCGCGGAGACTCCGCGGCGGGAGCGCCCGAGCCCCGCAGCGCTCCTGCCCCGCCCTGGGGCAACCGCCGGGCGCGCGGGTGGAGCGGCCGTTGCCCGCCGGGCTCGCGCGCGGGGAGGGAGGAAGGGAGGGGGCGGCGGTGGGTGAAGGGGACGGGCAGGGAGGGAAGGGGGTGGCGGAGTTGCGGCGGTGGGGCCGGGGAAGGGCTGGTGCCCTGGGGCGGTGGAGGGGTAGGGAAGGGGTCTGTGAAGGGCTCGGCGGTCGGCGCCCTCTCGCCTTGCTGTGAGCAGCTGGTCTCTGCCCCCGGTGCTGAGCGAGGTGAGTGGGGTCGTAGGGTGGCGATCCGGGGGACCAGCTTCAGCTTCACCTCCCCCTTCCTGCGGGTCACCCCGCGGCAACGCCGGCATCCCGGCTCTGTCTGGCCGCCTGCCGGGGTTTTCCCGCTCCGAGCCTCTCGTTCGGCTCCCAGGGAAGGCAGAGGGGGAAGCGGTGGCCTCGCTGAAGCAGCTGGAGGGGCAGCGGTTACTTGTGTCACCCGGGGAGGGCAACCGGGGGTGCGGGCCGGCGGCTGCGGGCGAGACAAAGGAGCTGCTGCCGCTCGTCTCCTGGAGCAAGGGGCAGAGAGCGTGGTATCTGGCAGCGGGTTTCCCGCTCCTGCTTCTGGGCGCCTGTGCCTGCTTCTGGGGAGATTTCGAAAGGAGTTTAGTGCCGTGGGGTGAAATATATTAAGTCTAACCCATTTCTTCTCTACCCTTTTTTCCCTGCCGCTTAGACTTAGATGTCCGCGGGTAGGGATGCGAGAGATGGCAGCAACAGTTACAATTGCTGAGAGTTCGCAGCTGAGGTTTGTAAGTAGGAAGTGTGGCAGACTGCAGGGGATTGTGCCTGTGTAGGCTTCGTTATTTAGCTTCATGAACGTTGAATTCGAGGAACTTTCCATGTGCTTTGTGCTTCAAAAGTAACGGTAAAAGCAGAGGTAATGCCCCTGGGTTAGACTTATTCCCTGTTTTGCTGTAAGCCAGCATGTTTGCTTCCGATCCAGTTGAATTCTAACTAGTCCAAAAAAACTCCTGATATCTTGAATTCACAAGGAAGAGATCCGTGTACTCCGGGATTATTAAATCTTGTTAGCATTGATCTCTCATATTTTTAAGAAAGGCAACTATTGTGTGAGAAGACAACTACAGAAGAACCAAAATGTTTCTAGTAATTGCTCTTTGATTCAAGTGATTGCTCTTTGATTGGTTAGCTACAAATCTAGTCATTAGCTTGTTTTTAAAAGGCAAGTTGAACAAATGACACTTCAGAGAAGCAAAAAGCAGTTTTATGTAGCAAAGTGTAGAGTGACATCGACTATTGGTTTTCTTTGCATAAAAGGCTTTTCTGCATTTTTTTTCCTCTAATAATGCAGATAGATGGTGCAGTGTCTTTCCAGACAGTTGTGCTTTCCATAGAATGTGTTCCTATATGACAATGCTTTGCTTTTGTTGTCCTCTCCACCTACCAACAAGTTCTTTTATGTTGTGAAAAGTAAGTACTATTGTAAAGCTTGGTCAAATTAACTTTCAATTTATTTTACTTTCATCAGTGAAATACTTGCTATGTACTTTGAAGTTGAGTTTCAGATGCATCTGGTACTGTTCTTGGATCTATTTTTTCCTCCAGATGTAGAAGACAATATGAAAATACTACTTTTGAAATGCAAAATTCATCTGCTTCTCTTCTGTCATAACCTCTTTGGGACACTATGTACTTTTAACATGCCTTTTATCAAGAGGAGTGACAATTTTGAGGAAGTTCAGAATTGCTTGGGATGCTTTATTAATTGTAGCAGTTTACTTTCTTCCAGTGTTGGGCGGTTTTAAAGGTATAAGTTAAATTTATTTGGTAAGGTTCTCACAAGGTAAAAAGGCTTTCATGGACAGAATTGTGTTGAACTTTTGCCAGTCTCCTTCCTGAATCAGAGGGTTTTCTCTCACTTGAGAGACTCTGTGGTGGTGGACATGTTCACAGACATAGCTGGGTAGTTAAGTCACTGGGATTCTAATTTTGCAAGGACTTGTATCAAAGACAAGCACATGCATGAGATATAGCAAGGCTAGGCACTGCAAATGGTATGTGCTGTCTATATTTTACTTAGCACAATGGAGCTGACTCTAATCTGGGAGAAGAGCCCATTTACTGATGCACATATTATGACTATCAAACCCAGTAGTAGGTTGCTGAGTTGAAGTCTTAATTCTTAGTGCATGTTAAGTGTAACCCCCAATATCCTGAACATTCTCTGTTCGTATCAGGAAATGGGTTTTTGTTCAATCCTGCCTTCAGGTAAATGCTAGGTTCTCTCTTAAACTTTTAACACACGCAAAGTGAAAATTGCCTTGTTCATTCTGGAGACTTACATTGTTTGGTAATAAATGTCAACTAATAATTAGAAAATAAATGTACGTTTTATAGCCTGATATGACACTGTTTTTGTGGCAAACGCATGGTTTGAGAAACCTGCAGGAGTTGTAGGGAGAAGTTACAATTCCCAGTTTCTCCTTTGGGACTGAGAGCCTGTGCAGGCTTTCAGATGAAACTTTCATGAGGTTTAAATGCTCATGTTGGTGACACTATTAAAACACAGTAGCACTTGGACACTTAAAGATCACCTGGGCACTCTGCAGATACAAAGCCTATATCGGGAGCAGCTTATACTTAAATCCGTTAGGTGGATCACCAGGTCAGGCTTCATTCCCAAGCCTTCACTTGGGCAAACATGCTCCCTGTGTAGCCTGGCATGCTTCCTCTCTTGCAAATAGAAGATATGGTATAAAGATATGGTATAAAGATATGGTATAAAGATATGGTATAAAGATATGGTATAAAGATATGGTATAAAGATATGGTATAAAGATATGGTATAAAGATATGGTATAAAGCTTATAATAAAGCTGCCGTAGAATTTGTGTGGGTAGTTTTGTTAGCGTAAATGGTGATTACACGTGTGAATCACTGCACTCGTGTGTTACCAATTATCAAGCAGTCAGTCTTCCAGGAGCAATATATGCATGAAATTCAAGCAGGAGATCCTATCATGCTGTATAGAAAATGAGAAGCCTGACAATATGACCTTCACAGTGTGTATGCACTGTCTTCTTTGAAGTTAGAAAAACTTGAAAAAGTCTTAGTCTCATGCCCTTTAGAAAAACTGAAGACTGCAAATTTGTACTTTGATTCTGAGCTCTAATACCTTGATGACTAGAGTGATTCTTTACAACCCCTAAGACTTATTCCATGATATTATGAAAATATGGTGTGCTCAAAAGCTGCATTTTATATGCACCATTTTCAGTGTGTTGGTTTGCACTTGGAAGGATGTACTTGAAAAATACTCGAATCTGATAGTTTTCCTACTCAACAATTACAGCTTTAGATTTGTTAATGTTGTTCTGTTTATTTATGCATGTATAAAAAAAACCCACCCTAAAGAGAATTGCAGGCACATTAATTTTTCTTTAAATTCATGTTTTCTCTCTTTTCCAGAAAAATTGGTTCTTCTAGCTGTCCTTAGTGGCCAGAATTGAAATAGTGGTTTATTAAATGCACATTTGGGAGCAGAGAATGTGTTGGAATGAAAATATTTTGTTGCTAGCATCACATAATTGAATTAATTTAACTGAATTAATTTATTTGAGATGCTTCTTGAGATAATCTTGGAATGCAGTAACAAAGTGGTATCAGGATATGAACTAAAATCTGTGTCAGATTGATGTCATTCAAGACAAGGAGTACTGGTGTGAAAATGTTCTGAATGTGTAGCAACTGCATATTGCTGCAAGACCTTGTTTAAAGCTTCTAGGCTGCTCACGCTCTACATGATATTGAAATGTTTTATTAGATCATGTTTATTAGATCATGCATTGACCAGAATCTTCCTTGTACTCTATCATGTATAAGTGTACACGGACACTTGCATGGTCTTAAGCCTTTCTTTATAAATATTTGACACTTAAAGTATTTAAAATTAGTTGAAAACATTGGTGAAATTTGGCAGGTTTTCCATTAAGTCAAGGGGTCAAATGCTTCTGCATTTTTCATT
The DNA here is from genome assembly GCF_036169615.1 of Heliangelus exortis. NCBI lineage: Eukaryota > Metazoa > Chordata > Aves > Apodiformes > Trochilidae > Heliangelus > Heliangelus exortis. The sequence continues at coordinate 40,780,023 of NC_092423.1, forward strand.
ATTTTTAAATTTGTGCTGGAACTTTGTTAGCACAAAACCACAAATAATACTGGATTAGATTTGCAAAAAAAAGCACAACATCTGAAAAAATCCAATTAATAGAATAGTTTCAGTTCAGTACATCTGAAATAATACAGGATATGAAGGAAGTGTTTTCTTGTACTTCTGGTGAAATGGTTGTGAAGCCTTTGTCCTAATTAGGACCATGTTCAAGAGCAGCAGAATAAAAATAGAATGTTGGCTTGGTCTGGGGCGGGTGGGACTGTTATTTGTGGTGATTTCTTTAGATGCATCCCCACATGAACTCACATGCTTTGGTACCAGCTGGAAAGGTAGTCAATGAAAGCATCAGAACTTGCAGCCCAAGTGAGTTCTGATATTATCTGAATGTGACTCTTGTCATTGCAGTACCAGAAGTGGGAGGATGTTGGTGTATTTGTTTTAGTATGTTGAATTAAGGGCTCTTTTTATAAGGATTCAGTGTAATTTCTCAGTGATGTACTGTACAAATTTAGTCTAAATGGGTTCAATAAACTGTTGTTACTAGGAGTGTTATTTATTAGAACTGGAATCAATAAGCATGTGGAATTTGGATAGATAATAATTGTCACACTTACGTATGGAGAACATGAAAGTTAAGGGTGTGCATGAAAACTTTTTTTTTAGCTTATTTTGAATGATTAGCATTGCTGAGGAATCATCAGGTAGTTGAGGAGGAGACTGGAAATGAATTATCTCTCCAAAACAAATGTATGTTTGTGTTGCTCTATCTCAAGCCTCTGATATTAAATTCTATATATCAAAGCATAACAGGAATTTAGGTACAGGCACTACTAGATAAATGGTAAAACATGCCTATTGCTGATGCAAAAGTCCTTGAGTATTTGTATTCCATCCTGATTGGCATAAGAGCTCTCATTATAAATTTAATGACAGAAACTATGTATTTTGGACACTTTTGATAGCATTTAAAGAGAGCTCTCTTAAAAGATAAGATACTCGACATCTTGTTACTTTTTTTTTTTCTATTTGGAAGCTAACCTTTAATTAAAAATAACATGGTATGCTCTGAAGCAGCACTGGATATTAATTAACTCACTTTAGTGCTTAAAGCCATGCTGTCTCCTAAGGTTTCCTGTTGTTTGCACTGGGTAAATATTTATGCTTCAGCAAGGCATTAGCTTCAACCTGAGGGATAGTGCATACCTCTTTAATAATTTTGTTAATGCTAAATACCATGATTCATTGTTATTACCATATTTTATTGAAATCCTTTTTTTTTTTTTTTTTTTTTTTTTTTTAAGAAAGGAGGGAAGAAACCTATTAAAACTTCAAATATGTGATAAGAGAATTAAATGTAATAGTCAATAATTAAGCTGTCTAGCAGTCTGAATCTTGTACAGAAGCAAGTGCTGGATAATATAAGGTCTTCATGAATGTCTGGTTAATGGGCAAGGCTGTGCTATATTCTTGTGGTTTGTTTTCAAGTACTGGAATCCTGTTCTCATACATAAAGGCCACTGTTTTGCTTTTCGAATTCTCTTTAATCCTACAGTATTTGCTATATTAAAGGAAATGATTGGAAAATGTGTAAAGTCATTAACTTGTCCTAATACGTCTTCAAATAGTGTTAAGTATTTTCAAACAGCTTATCATACCATAGAATCATAGAATAGGCTGGGTTGGAAGGGACCTCAGAGATCATCGAGTCCAACCCATGTTGGGTATATTATAGTAACATTATCTGAGGAGGCAGCCTATAGGATCTTCAGGTATAAAAATGAAAACTTTTTTCCTCAGCAACACCTCAGTGTTTGCTGACTGAAAGAAATAATGTTACTCTATCAGAATTGAAGTAGGTTGCAAAATCAGACTGTAATGTCATATTTTGTGTCAGGCTGATGAAGGGAAATTTTTCTAAAAGCGTGGGGAGGAATGATACTGGATTATCCCTTGGTGCTAAAGTAACAATTTTATGTTCCTTGTAGTAACTTTGTGTTGGATTTTGTCAGTGAAACTCCCAAGTGCCCCTCTGCAGTTTGTGGTTAGTAGCACATTTGGCTGAACCGATTACTGTCTACCCAGTTAATAATAATATCTTTCCTACTGGCTTTCTTTAGATTGTGACAAAATACCTACCTGCTTCATGTCACGGGCTATGGACATGCTACTGCTTTTAGTCAGTTACAGCTTTTAGACTCAATAAGCTGTAGTCTTCCCACTCACATCTTCTATGCTCCTAATTATATTGACTCCATATGTCAGGTCTAGAAAGACTAATGGACTCCTGCTTTGCTTTTTTTTTTTTTTTTTTTTTTTTATTCCCTGCTTTGAAATGAAATCCCAGTGCAGCAGCCAGAGGAATAGGTGAGAGGCTTTTGACAGTAATTCTGCACATCCGCTTACACATAAATTCTGAAGCTTTGCCAGTGCTGGTATGGTATTTACCAATTCCTGTTTGTCTTGAGAAAATGGGATTTACATTTAATTGTAAACCTGAGAAAAAAAAAAATTGTTTCTTTCTTTCCTTCCTTCCTGTTTTCTCAGCAGCATTTTGTGTCAGTACTGTAAATTATGGGTGTTTTCACCACAGTGTCGTTGTGATGAAACACTATGTACTTTAGGCAATCAAATTTGTTGTGTTACTTAGTGAAACACATCAAATGATACATCTGTTTTGCAGAGTACTTAATGATACTGCTTGAAGTGTCAGAATTCTGTTTCAGTTGGAATTGGTTGAAGTTTTGTTGGATTATCAGTGATGTATGAAAATACAGCAGGACTGTTCTTCCAGCAATTTTGCATTGTATTAGAAATTGACTGAGAAGATTAGCAGTCTTTTTTTTTTTTTTTTTTTTTTTTTTCTGCCTTAGTAACTTTTGTTTGGGATACTTGCATTCAATGTTATTCTTATGTCCAGATTTAAGAGCATATGCATTTACAGATTTACAGTGGTTACCAAAGTTCTTGCTAGAATGCAATGCTTTTTTGTGTAGTGATATTTTTATCCCAAACTATTGTTAGTGGCAAGCTGTAGCTGTACAGGTAAAACTGCTAATGATTTTTCCCATTAAACTTAACATCTCAACTATGCAGTCCCTTTGCATACATAATACATACATTCGTTCATTCCTTGAGGAAGTAATGGAAATCTTTGATTAACATTTTAGTAAATTTTTTTTAAAGTATCTTAGGTGTTATGACCTACCTGGCAAAGAAGTGGATAATAGCTCATATATGTTCATGAAGTTGCAGCAATCTAGTGAGAGAGTGACAAGGGCTAACTCAGATAACTATTTATATTAGCTTTTTTTGTGTGTGGTAAAATAGAAGTCCTATATAAATGCAGTAGCAGCAGTAGGATGAGGCTATGCTTGACATCAAGGGAAGAAGGAACACCTGAAAGAAGATCCCAGCTTGTACACTGCACAGAGAAACTGATACAAGTGTGAATAGAAACTTAACTGATTAAACAGGGACCAAATGACGCCACATTTACCATTCCGGAGGTTCCTTAAATGTGTCTGCTGATTTTAAATAAGTGTATGAACTTTGTGTGTTGTGTAGTTATTAACCCCACCTCCTGAATGTCATCCTGTTTGAAATGTGGCCATTCACTGAGATGATGTTTATTTCCTCTCATGTGATATAGCCTGTTTTGGCCTTGAGTCGTTGCATCTCCCCTTTCCTATGAGTATGACAGTTTTTATGAACATAACATGTTGCTTCCTAGGGTTGTTAAGCTGTATTGATGTTGTTAAGCTCAGGTTCATTTGAGTCCACTGTGTCCCAAATACATGAGTAGTCAATGGTAAATTTCCATGTGTCGTCAGATTTGTGTCTGCCATTAAAGTGGCTTTGCAGTTGTTGCTTGTAAGCAGAACACACTAAATCAAATTCAGGTTATTATAGAAAACAGTGTTGACTGCTTTGTCTTTATGCTACAGAAATAGTTGTCAGGTTCTAAATCATGAAGTTTGTGCTTCAGATTCAGGGCTTTGAATTTGTACCTGAATGTTGAAGTCATGCTTATGTATTCTGGAGATACTAGATATGCACGGCTCAAAGAATGCACTTAGAAAACAGGCCTGTCTTGAGATTTAATAAGAATGCAAAGAAAAGAAACAGGAAAAGATAATTAATTAATGCTGCTATTTTTAATCTGAGCCTGTTTTCTGCTACCTAAATTTTATCAATTAAATTAATTAGAAACTGTCGTTATGGCTTTGGAACAATGTCAGATTACTTTCTGATACCATTTACTCAGGAAATCTGTACATGAGTTGCTCAAATGAAAGTCCCACTAGAACCTGTGTAAGTTGAGTTTCATTAAATTTATGTTTCTTTCATGGAATAATTACTATTCTGAGCTTTAAATGCTTTCATGAAGTGGGAACTTTTTATTTGAAGAACTTTTTCATCTAATGAATTCAACCTAATAGGCCCTAAAATGTAAGACAGTTAGCACCTTTTTTTCTGCTTTGCCACTGTCATGCTTTTGGGGGATGAATTTTTTTTTTAAATGACAATATAGAGCAAGGCATAGAGTAGTAAATTGTCTGACACTTTAAGTTGCATATAGTTTATCTGTAGTACAGCACTGAAATTATATGTGGCAATAGAGCATTTCATGTGTTGGATGCATTTTTTTTCTGAAAGAGAAGAGTCATTCCTGCTGTTACTTTTTAAAATTTTCAGCTAAAGTACTGGTTTTTGGTTACATATAAAGTATGTAAAATACACAAAGTTGTTAGGTGCTCTGAAATAGTCTTGTGAGTACAACAGGCTTGTGCAGGAGGGCTGTTGGGGTAGGGGTGGGCAGGAGGGAAGGGTTGAGAAAGAATGAAATACTGCTATGGAGAGATTAAGCGTATTTTTCCTCAAACTGTCTAACACACGATTATGTGCATTTATTGATGGATCATTTTAATTCTGTAACTTAACAGTGAGCAGTCATAAAATACTCAAAACTAAATCCTCATATTATTTCCAGTATTGATTTACCCCTACAGATAATGCTTAGTCTTGCAGTGTACTAAGTTCTTTAAGGCCTGTTTCTGACACATGAAAATCATTGACCTATCCCAGGGTTTATGCCAAAAGCATAGTTTCATACTTTGTTTCAAATGTGATGTGTTGGACTTTCTCAGCTGCAAGTGGAAATGATTTGAAAGCATAGTTCATACTTGTGGGTCCATGAAAACTTATGAATGCTTGCAGAGTAGGAGTCCAGGTTGTAGAGTGAAGTTTTAACTGGATATATGCATTATAATGTTACTTTAATTTAAATTCTAGTTCCTTATGATGTGTATAGCTATTACTTTGATTTTTCTTTATGTTAAACTGTTAAGTATATTAATCCTGAATAAGTATGAACATATTCATACTTATTACTTGAAGATTTTTCAACTAAATTTTCTTAAAAATCTAAGACTACAGTGTTTAGAAGTGTTCTTTATCAAGGTTTCGATAAGATGTAAGCCTTAGTGTTTGCAGGGAGTAGAAACAAAGAGGAAGGAAGTATCTTCAGCTGCTAAGGAACACTGTTTTAAAAGTGATAGCTCTTATTTTCATGTAATGAATGTAACTGTTGGTATATTACAGATGATAGAAAACCTATCCCTTAAGGATGGGGAAAAAAAAAACCCAAACCAGGCAGCAGCCCTGAAAAATGCCTTTGGCAATATGAAATTCAAACTGATCAAAGGTTAATATCCTAAGTTTCAGTGACTTTCAGAGAGCACTGGGAAGAAACATGTTCAAAACAGTTATTTTTGTGTAGCTTCACTATCATATTTTGAAGATGACTGCAGTAATGACCATTCTGAATCAGACCAGCACTTCTGAAACCTTGTTGCCTTGACAGTGACATTTAAGAGAAGCCTAGAAAGGAACTGGTAAGGGAAGCTGGAAGAGTATTCTGGTGGAACAACTTCTGACTTCAACTTTCTGAACTGGAAGAAATGCTTCTACATTTAGTGGTTGTGGATGGATTCTTCCATGAATGTATTCAGGCTTTTTTCTTTGCATTTGTGTCAAGTTTGTGTACTTGGACTTGGGACTCAATGCATACTTCCTTCACGTTGTTTTTGGTAACTCCTGTCTGGTTTGAGCCTTTAATCTATGGTTTCACCTAATGTGTGTTAGTTCTCCTGTTGGAAGAGGCTGAATGCCCAACTCTTGTCATTTTAGGAATTTGCTTGAACCTGAGTCAGTGATGCTTGGTGTACTGTAGTTATCTTGTTGACACTGCCTGATTTTACACTGAAGACAGCAATTACCAGAAAATATTTGTTACTGAGTCTTTGAGCATTGCTTGTATTGTGTGTTTGAGTAAAGTGTGTGTTTCAGGCTTAGCACAATGACGGTTTTGTTTCTCTGCAAAAATTTCTCTTGAAATTTTTAAAATTTCAAGAAGTCACACCTGGCCTTTGTGGTTTCTGAAACTTACCAGAGTAGTTTTTGTAGTCCGCAGTGGCAGTTCTTTTCTTGAGGGACCTTTACATGAGTACCCATGATTGCACCTACAAGTATCTGTTTGAACAGGATAGGTTGACCTTGCGTAATAAATTAACAAGATCACTGTGTCACTAGTGTGAGTTCTGAGTTAACATCAGGAAAATCCCTTCTCCTTTTTGACAATTTATTCAGGAATGCACTTGGTTGAGTGCTGTTTCCTATTCTGAGGCTTACGAAGGACTGTGTCTTTGCCTTTGAAACAAGCTGTAGACAAAAGTGTTCAGCAACATGAATTTTAAGTGTAGAGAGTAGTCCTTAAGTGAACTTTATGTATAGTGCAGAGATGATTAACAAGTTTTTAATACTGCTCGTGCCACTTCAAGGGATAAGAAAAGTTGAGTCCTAATTTGCCCTTCCTTACTTTAGTATACAAAGTACTGTAGAATACAAGATCAACTAGATCAGTGTGCCAGGGACCTGGATCTCTTATGGGTCTGGTAAATCCAAACAGAATGTTCACAAGTTTACTTTGTTCCTCTTCTGGCATGAGTTGGCAGATTTGGCTGATGGTTCATAAAAATCCTAGCTTTCTGCTCTATGTTTCCCATCAGCTAAAAAAAAAAAAAAAATTCTTAGCAAATAGTACGAACTTCTAAGCAGATACTTTTCAGATTTAAGTAAGGACACAGCATATGCTTTCCGTCCTCTTCCAGCAATTCCCAGAGGATGAGACTTGAGCGGGTTTTGGCTCCTGGTTTTGTTTTTTCCATCTCTCTGACTTCCACTAGCAAATGCAGAGTACTGTGGTTCCAGAAGGTCAGTTCTGCAGAGCCTGAGAGTTCATTCTTCATCCAAGTCCAACCTCCTCATACATAATCCAGATTTCATTTGCACACATGCACCGTGTGCATGAATTCTCCAGAGGCTGGGTAGCTTTAAAGAATAGGAAAGCCACCTTTTTTGAGAATTTAGTTTTAAAGAACAACCTGTGCATGTTTTGTCTGTGTTTTCTTTCAAGGCTATGGTTTGATGTTATTGTGTTAAAGAAGTCTTAAGTGACACAAGAAAACCTGAAGCCATTTAAGTAGATGAACCCATTAGTAGGTTTGGCTGAGAATAAGTCTTAATTCATCTTGGCTCACTTTCCACCAGCTCAGTAAATAGCAACTTTTTATCCCCTCTCTATTAAAAACAGTAAGTTTGGTAAGTTCCTCTTGTATTTATGCTGTAATGGAAAAAGTAATGGTCTTTGTAGAGAATTCATAGAAGTCTCTTCCAAACAAGACTTGCTTTTGTCAGATAAACTTGTTTTGTGCTTTACTGTAGTTGCACTAATCATTTAGAAGCAAAGCAAAAGTTGATCCTGTGTAAGGAGAGTTTTATTATACTATTCTAATAGAGCAAGATCAATTTACAGCTCTCAGATATTACTTGGGATCAAATCCAGAGAACAGTCTTACCTCAAGCTATGTCAAAATGGATTGCAGACTTTGAATGGAATCCGAGTTAAGACTTAGTCTCCTCTTGTTGATATTAGAGCTTAAATTGTGTATACCCTGGGATTCCAATGTCAGAGATTAGTAAGGGCTGTATGGCTTTATGCATGCTTGCTTTAAATAAATGTTCCACTGGGAAAGCTAGTTTGTTAATTATTTAACATAATTCATACTTCTTGCTGCTAATTGAAGTTCAGAGTCTTGTGGAAAATACTGCAAAGTGCTTTTAACTCTCAAGGCATAAACACAAAAAATTGCCTTGTGTTAGCTGGGGCTGTGGTAGCTGTGCATGTTAGTATCATGTGGCAAATGTGAAGTTATAGGATAAGACCTTTAATGAAAGAGTGTCACCTGAAGTTGATTTACTTCATGTGTGCTATAATCTAATATTATGATGCATCTAATGAATGTCGAACTGAGATGTGACAACCTGACTACTACTGAGATCCATCACAAATAATTTTGTGGTATTTGAATCTTCGAGACTTCTTCCTCTTTCCTGCAATTGTTTTGCATCAGGATGACCAAATGACTGTGTCTTTCAATCTTTTGGAATGAGAAGCATGGGGACTGTCAAAGCTGCTTGTCTGTTTTAGTCGAAGTATTGTTTGATTTGTGGAGACAAAAGCAATTTGTTTTTTAAAAAAAAAATCTCCACTCATCTGAACTATTTTCAGGGACTTAAGAGGAAGAGACCAATTCAAAGGGAATTATGTGCTGACATACCTTAAAAGAAGACCATTTTAGGGGAAATGCTGTGTAGTGTCTATTATATTGTTTTATTTTTCGTTAAAGTTTTGGTATTTGTAAAATACCTTTTAAATATATATTTACGGCTTTTTCTTTTTTTTTTTTCATGTAGCATGTATTTTACTTTATCCATTTTGTTTTAATTCTGTGGTGACTGAGGCATCTCATTCTTACAGTGGCCTAAATCTTGCAGCTGAATCCACTCAAACAGCTGTAATTAAGGCATGCTTTTTTAATCCTTTTGGGTTTAAAAGGTTAACAGATGCTGTAAATTAGGCCTTATTTTGTCCTGCTTTTTGTTAAAAATTCAATTTTAGAGTTACTTTTTGTAATCTTTCTACAGGTTCCATTAGAAAAAAATTTGAAATCTGTCTTCCATTAGAAAAGTCTTGGGTTTGCCAACTCTATCCATATGTTGCTGCAGTCCAACTTGATCTATTATTTAGCTAGCACAAAATGGGGCAATCCTCAGGTTGTCTGCCTGTTTTATTAGATCCCACATACCTGATGTGTGGAATTGAGGGTCTTTTCTTTCCAGGGAGAGATCAGTCTACCAGGTAACTTTGTCTTCAGGAAAAATACTCATAAAATAGATTTCTTCTTTGTGACACTCAAATGTATATTGTTGTGGATGGATGTATGCTTGAGGTTAAACTGTATTCAGAGGGGTATGTGCATTTTTTAATGTGTGAAAGTAAAGTAAGGACAGTATTTTCTGTGCATCTTAACTGCCTTAACTCTCAATGAAATGTCTCCGCTGCTTTTAAATATCAGACCTGATCAGCAAAAACTTCGTCCTGTTTCTTTTAATCCAGCTTTTTGTAGATTTTTTTAAAAAAAACATGCTTTTGTCATCAAATACACAGTCATAAAAACTTGTAGTACTGTCCTTAGTCCAGTGGATAACACTAGCTAAGGGTGCTCTTGTTTTTACTGATCACATGGCTCCTGTATTCTCTGGGAGCTTTTAATCTGAAAACAATGGTTGATGCTAGAAATAGATGAAAAAAACCTCTTCAATAAATGTGGTGTCAGCTGTGGACAGGAGTATCCAAGACTCCTCTTGACCCTTGAAAATCATAGGTTTCTTGCTTTGAGCAGTCAATATTAGCACAGCACAGACATTTATGCTATTGGACTCAGTAGGGAATGGTTGCTATTGTCAACCCTGCTGAAGCAGGAGACACTGCAAAAGCCTCTGTCTGCCTTGGCAGGAATGGAAGTAGGATAGTAGAGCCTGTGATTCTGTAGGAACTGATGAGGTTGTTGCTTCAATAATTGTATAATAATTGTATAATTGCTTCAATAATTTGTAAGATTTTGTGTGTGCTAGCACACAGTTACATCTTTAAAAGCCTCACTTCACAACAGGGTTTGACACACAATCTATACCATTCAGAGACCACTAATCCTGTCATCATTGTACCTTTAGAGATCATTAGTCCTGGTCAGAAAGAGTTGGTATTAAGCTAGATGATTTTCCTTTTTGACAATCCTTCCTATTTCTTTGTTGATACAGTATGACAGAAATGATGAGGTTTGAATTGGACAACTGGAGATCAAGTCCAACCTCCTTTTCTCAAAGCAGTGAAAATTGGTATAGGTTCCTTGCTCGGGATCTTGTCCAACTGGGGTTTTAATATCTTCCAGGATGGAGACTCCTCTGGGCAACCTGTTGCAGTGTTCAGTACCTTTACATGAAATTACATTTGAACCCTTGTGGTTTAACACCAATCAGCAACAAAGCACCACACAGCCATTCACTCTCTTTTCCCTGGTGGAATGGGGAAGAGAATGGGAAGGGTAAAAGGAAATATGGGGTTTGAGATGATAACAGTTTAATAAATAAAACAAAAGCCACACACACAAGGAAAGCAAAACAAGGAATTCATTCACTACTTCCCCTAACAAGGCAGGGGTTTTGGCATCCCCAGGAGAGCAAGGCTTGAGAAGAAAATGCCATCACTCTGACCATTCCCTTCCTCCTTCTTCAGCTTTATATACTGAGCATAGTTTTATAAGGTGTGAAAAATCCCTTTGGTGAGTTTGGGTCAGCTGTCCTGGCTATGCTTCCTCCCAGCTTCTTGTGCACCTGCACAGTAGAAAAGCAGGGAAATTTGAAAAATAAGAAATCCCTTGATCTCTTAGCAGCAACTAAACCCATCAGTATATTGTCAACAATCTTCTCACATATCAAATCCCATACTGAATCCAAAACACAGCACTATTCTGCTACTATAAAGAAAAATAGCTTAGTTCATCAGCTTTGTGGCCCTTTCCTTAATTCTTTGTATGCTTGTGTCTGTTGTGCTGGGGATCCCAGTGTTCCAGATGCTCACCAGGGAAGGATCACAGGGAAGGATCATATCCCCTGAACTGCTGGTGGGCTGAGGGGTTTGATCCTCTGATCTGATTCCCTGATCTGAGGGCTGTTAGCTGCCTTTGCTGCAAGGCTGTGTCTTTGTTAAAAGGATGCATGTGTCTGGATCATGTGCGCCTTGTTCATGATGACCCTTGGGGTTTTTTCTGCCAGGCTGCTTTCTGGCCCTGTGTGTGCTGGTGCCTGGGGTGGTTTGTCCCCAGGGATAGGGCTCAGTGTTGCCCTTTACATTTCTGAGATTCATGCGCTGGCTCTCGTCTCCTGCCTGTTGATGCCCTTGTGAATGGCAATGCCGCTGGGGGTACCAGGCTCTCCTGGTTTTGTGTTATCTGAAAACGTGCTGAGAGTGAGTTCTGTCCCATCAGCCATCTTCCTTAATGAAGATGTTAATCTTTACTGGCCTAAGTATTGACCCCTGGCATACACCGGTAAGGTCTCCAGCTGGACTTTGTACCACAGGCCTGAGATTCCTGAGGGGAGCTCTTGCTGGTAACAGCAAAAGCAAAGGCAGCAGTGAGTACCTCGGCCTTTTTCATCTCACCTCACAGCAGGCCCCATTCAGCCATGGAGCCCCAGTCTTACCGTTGCTGATAATATTTTTGCAAGAGCATGTGAACCATTCTTGAGCTTTCTTAATCCTTCTTCCTCTTAGGACTCTGTGTACAACTGTGTCACAGTCACTGTAGCTATGGCTCATACATCACTGCTCATCACATGCTCATCACTGTAGCTCGTGGACCTGCCCCAACTCTCCACCTACATTTTAATGGAGCTGTTGCTGCATTGTACCTCCTAGGTGTTTAAAACTACTACTGTTTTCTCCAGAAATTAAATCTAGCCCTATGTGGCTTGTAATTTCTTAGCCCTTCCTTGTTCCCTTTTCATCCTCAGAAAGCACTGTTTTTGTATGCTTTGTACAGACTTGCATACATTTCTGAGGTTGTAAGATATTGCCCTACTTAGTTCTCAATGTTTTCACCTTACCATGTAATTTATTTAATGATAGTCCTAGAAGAAATGTCTGCTTGTATTATTATTGTATATTAAAATTATTCAAGAAGTTTCTAGACAACCTGTTCAATTTTATTCCTTTTGTTGTGCCTGTCTCAACAACAACAGCCTATCAATTGAAAGATCTTGGTTGCTTTAAGTAAAGCCGAAGTACTTTTTTTTTTTTCCCCATGCTTTTGAGGATTATAGTCAACTATCACTATTATCGTGTCTGGCTCTTCTTCCTTTAGGCTTCTTAAAAATCTCTGGATATATTCCACTATGGGCTGGATTTCAGAACAAAATTTGTATTTCTCTAACACAGGAAAATTCTCCTTTTTCCCTCTTTTCCTTGCTTATCATTCCTCAACAAGCCCATACTAATTTTAAATGGGGAATGGAAAACTTGATGGGATATTTCGCATGACTGAACATTTCACCGAGTGTTAATTTTTTCCTCAGATGAGTATTTATTTTTGTAATTTCAAAATCCGTAATCACATTAGGGTAAGCTAATGTGTATTGTTTAATACTTTACTTATGTCTAGGGCATGCCCCACAGCATGCTCATTTAACTTTTAGTAGTTTTGTATCTTCATGTTATGTTGCTCTTTGTTTTAGAATAAGCCATTCTGAAGGACAGTTTTTTTTAAGTGTTTTCTCAAGAATTAAGAGAAATCAGAGATGACTTTCGAAAGCCACTCTGGATCTCTTATGTTCAAGTCTTCAGTACTGATGATCTTACTCTATGTGAGATTTTGTGGGATGTTGGACTGGGAAGTCCACCTTAAGCTACATGCTGAGGCAGCAGGCTCGTTGTCTTGCAGTTGCCATGGTGGAGGAGGATTGAAAGGTTTTCCATCAGTCTTTGTTTCAGTGACCTTTTCTGAGTTGGGAATAGCAGTTGACTACGAAAAATCTAACTAGTAATTATTTTTCAGTGAGTCCATACAGTTTTCTCCCAAGTTCTTTATGCTGGAAAATAAATTGAAATTGAGAAGGTAATATTTTCTGTTTCCAAAATGCCATTTCTGCACATCTTTGAGTTACTGAGCTTCCCATGCAATACGGATTTGGAATTTATTAAACTGTGGTACGTGAAGACTCCCATGCTTGATGCTTCCAGCAGCTTGCTTAAGTGAGGTAGAATGAAAGTTCAAAGTAATGTCAGCATGTGAAATGCTAAAGGTAAAAAGCATTATAAGATGCTTCAAATACTCACAAGGTGTTATATTTCATAATCTTTTTAATGCTGTGACTACATAGTTTTCACAAACTGTGTTTGCTTGTTCTTTCAGGCTGAAGGTTTTGGAACAGATGTTGGAAGATGTTAGCTGTGGATACTGGGGTTGTGGAGGAGTGGTTATCAGAGTTCAAGGTAATATACTCTCAGATATTTAGTAGTGTTTGAATTACTGCTGGAGCAGTGTGCGTGAGTGCTTGATTGCTGTAGAAAGTGAAAAAACACACTAACCTTGGATTTTGCTGTGATAATGTGATTAATGCAAATGTCTACTTGAAAAGATTTTTCTCCTTGTCCTCTGTGGGATTAAATATTTCCTGATACAGAGCAGTGGAAATGTATCTTGCAGATGAATGGTCTTGGTTTGAGTACAGACTAGACTCGACTATAGGTTTTGCTCTTGGCCAGCTAAAGTACAATTAGAATGTGTTCTTCTATCTGTATAGTGGAGCATGATCTCTGAAGGACTGCAGATAAGTACTGTAAGAGCTATGAAATTGAAGTGCAAATATATGGCTTTCAAAGGGTTGTGAAAAAGATTAGATTTTTACCTTCCAAAGTACTGGCAGAAAATCTGTTTAATGTTAGAGAAAAGCAGTTCATGTCAACTGGAATTAGCAGTCTGTCAGGATAATACTATATCCTATAATAATTTTCACTAGGTATGCGCAGTCAGTGTTGAGAAAATATATATCTGCAAAGTGCTAAGTTTCACAGAACTGAAATTTCACAATGAAATTTCACTGGGATTGCACCTGTCAAACTGCTGGATTTTTATTCCTATCCACTATCATAATGTTGTATATGAAACTCTGCAAAATGATAAAATACACTGAGTCTTCTGGCAATTATGTAATCCTGAAAACATGGTAATTTCTGTAGTAAGGATTTCTTTGTGGAAAAAAAGTTTATAGTAAATGCTGATAAATAGTAACTTGTAATGGGAAAATGTTGAAATAGCTTGCTTATCTTAATGATAAAAATTGCTTTTTTTTAGTAGTTCTGTTTTTATTTCAGACACTGCCAGAAGCATCCATATCCAGCTATGCTGCAAACTTGAAAGACAAGAGTACTTTGATTTCATCTCTTTACAAAGTAATTCAGAACCCACAGAGTGAAGTGAGTATATTGTATCTCTTGCATAAAATGTCTGACATAACACCAGCAGAATAAAACAAGACCTTGAGTGCTAGTTAATTGTGTTCTAACTGAACTATAGAACTACATGAAGAGTCTCCATCAAAATGTTTGTGCTTAGCTATGACATACTACCATGGAAACAATTCATAGGTTTGTAACCTACTGATCATAGCTTAGCTTGTAGATAATGCTCATGGGCTTCAGGACTTGAATATAGAATTGAGAAATATGTGAAGGAGTCCACAAGATATTTGAGATTGTTTTACTCAATTGTAACAGACAAGATTCTTTCAGTCTTACATAGGTTTGCAATTCTTTTAATTATTGCTTAGATTTAGGTTGTTTGTAGTTTTGGTTTTTTTTTAAATGCATACAATGTAAATATATGCATTTATACAGTGGATGTACTCTTGCTGAAAGGATAACAAAAATTGAGTAGAGGGGGGCAGGTTTGCTCTGTACCTGTGCCAGGAATGGTTCCATGCCCCACTGCTGCCCTTGTTTTAAATAGTTCAGGACAGAGAGATGGTTTTACTTGTATCTTCTTAACTGCATTGTCTCACTCTCTACCATCTAGCAAACCTTTGTGTGTTATTTTAAAATTGCAGCAAGTCCTTAATTCTTCCTTTGAAAAGACCCATCATAAGGAACCTTTCCAAAATTTCAGATTATATCAGTAGTGGTCAGAGGATAAAATACTTCCAGTGTATACATTTTTAGAGAGAATACTGATAGAGCAACTCTTAGGTTGTCTAGCAAAGAAGAAATGTAATTTTACTTTGTGGCTTAGAAACTTCAGCTTAGTGGCTTAGTCATTTCAGCTACTGAGTCAGGGCTGTCTGGCCTTCAGAGTGCATATTAACGTTTAATTTAATCTGATGAGTCTCCCTGTCTATAGCCAAATCGATACTTACATATGTTCTTTGATTTCTTACTATTTCCATCTTTCACTAGGTTTCTCAGGGACCTTAGTACCAGGGTGGTTAAGGACCTGCAAATTCTGCTTGACAAGGTTGTTGGGGTAATTCTAGGGGCAAGGTATCAAAGTTTTCTTAGTTAATGAGGCTTTGAATGGAAATGAAACACCTGTGCTGACATTGGGTCTTGTGCTGTTTTAGGAGAGCAGTCCTAAAATCTGTATTTGAACTGTTCTCTGAGTACGTCACTTTGTGAAAAGGGATGCTTGGAGCTTTCAATCTTGTGAGAATACTTGAAAATTAGCAGTTAAAAGACAAGTAATTTCTTTCAACTCTTATTTGGAATCTATTAGTTGCATTGTATAATGATGCTTTTTTTTACAGTGAGTGTAGAATACGTGCTGTCCTGTCTTATCTCATGTGTAATGCAAAGGGAAAAGATTAATATTTGAACACTACAAATACTGCCGAGATTAAAACCAAACAAAACCATCTGTATACCTTTGGATACACCTACTTCAAATATAACTATCATTGGTACCTTAAGGTTGTGATTAATCTCATTTTGAGGGGTGGATGTGTTCTTTTTTTGAGCATTTGAAGAAGTAACCATGTGTGTTTGCATGTGTCTGCATTTTCTTTCTGGTTCATATTTGCTTCTTGTATAGGTTTCTTTCTAGTTCCTTTTTGAAAAATTTAACCATCTGTTTGCAAGATAAATGAACTACTTGTTTGCTACAGTAAAGAAATATCCAGTTCATAGTAGTCTTGTTAGAAAAGACTAAAGTTGGTTACTTTTGAGGTTCCTGAGCCACTGATAGGTGAAAAATGCAATTCAGTCCAAGGAGAGTCTTCAGTAGATGGGACTCAACAGTCCAACAGTAAAAAACGGTAACTATTTCTGAAGGTTGTTTCTGCACTAATTCAAGAGTTTTTTGCTTCCTACCTTAGCCATCATTGTTTAAATTGTCACTGTTGAAAAAAGACCTCTAAGATCACCAGGTTCAACCATCAACCCTCCCCTGGCACAACTTCCATCTCTTCTAGTTTTACTCTTCTTTACTTGAGAGAAAAGACCAACACCCACCTCACTACAACCACACGCAACCTCCTTTCAGGTAGTTGTAGAGAGTGATTAGGTCTCTCCTCAGCCTTCTCTTCTCCAGACTATACAATCCCAGTTCCCTCAGAACTTGTTTGCCAGACCCTTCACCAGCTTGGTTGCCCTTTTCTGAAATTGCTATCCTTTTAGTTAGCAGCCTTGCAGGCACTTGCATTAGGAAATAGAAAGTGTTTGGAGCATCCAACACATTTGGATGTGTTTGAAAGGAAAAGGAATGAAATTGCTTGGGCATTGTTCTATTCCAGCATTAAAAATTGTTTCCGTCTAGATAGACTAAAACAGTTCTTAAAGTTAAAACAATGTCTTGAAACAGCAACAGTGATTAGTATGCTTTGATATTAGGATGTAGCATGTGGTGGCATTTTGGGGAAGAAAATCTGGTTTTGTACTGATTACACATTTAAATGTGCTGGTGTAAAGTTGTCTCAGCTGAGATAACGCTGTGAACATGGATACCTGTCATAGCTATTTATGTGGTTTTTAAAGTTCAAGCACATCATTCTGAGCTAATACTTCATTAAAGGAAGCATGCAAATTCTGTGAAATATGTAAGCTGAAGATAAGCACTTGTGTTGGTAAAATTTTCTAGAAGATTCTTTTATATTCTTCTCTTAAAACTAGGAACTAGTTTATCTTGGCATTATTTTTTTTGCCTTTGTAGGTTTTTCACATTAAAAAAAATTTTTTTAAATGGATCATGTCCCAGATAATTTCTTAAAAAGAAGCAAAACCTGCTAAGATCCTTTGCGTTCAGAAGTAACTTTGGGAGGTAGGGGGTTTTGACTCAACTTTGTAGGCAGGAGGAAAAACTTAATAAAGCAAGAAGATTTTTGTTGTTATTTTTGTTTTGTTTTTTGTTGTTAATTTTTTTTTAGCATGCTTTTCTGGTGAAGGTGCCTCCTTTGGTGCAATAAAGGGAGGAAAATACAGAAGAATGTGTTTCTTACCTTTTTGAAAACTTCCTTGATTGAAAAACTGAAGATGTGACCTAGACAAATAGCATAACAATTCAGTTGTAGTTAGAATAAAAGGGGAAAACATGATCTGCATGTTACTAGCAGTAAAGTACATATCCATATTCCAGATCTTAGGAATAATCAGAAACATGATGAGTAATACTTTTGCTTTCTCAGCTGAAGTGCAGTGGCAATTCTAACTACTGTGGTATCTTTTCACAGTATAAGCTCTAAAACACTCTAAGATGCTGGTTTGGATTCTGTCCAAAATGCTAAACACTCTGGTTTGGATTCCATCATTTTCAGGTTGAAACCTCTGAGTATTGTTGTGCAGGAATATATGTTAGTGAAGATCTATTACTGCCCTGAGCATTCCTGCTTTGAGTCTGTTTTTTGTGAGTCAGGTAGATGAATGGTTAAGAAATTAAATCTTGGAGGTAAGAATCAAGGTAGCAAAATGAGTCCTTTAGGTACATTAAATTTGAATTCTGTCTTTAAGAGATTTGCCATTGGAGAATGTCACGTTTTATGTAATGCTTTTTTATATGGTAGCTGGAGCTATTAAAATGAATCCTAACAGCTGGAATCTCAGATATCATTTTGTAAAGCTTGCTAATATAAATGCATCAACTGCCTGGAATATTTTTGGGGGGAGTAGTTTCTTAGATAATAGATTCTTCCTATTTCTTATTACCTGCAAATAAATAAATTAAAAAACCTCCTTTTTTCCCTACCCCTATTTTACAGTTCCAAACTCTTACTGATGGTTTGCTGTCCAAAAAGTATTTTTTAATGTCCCCTTTTGAGTTTTCTTTTGAGGGTCAACTGTCCAGTTCATCTGGCTTTGAAAGTGCCTACTGGTTTTGATGGGTTTTTTTGATGGTATTTTCTGCTTGGGTTAGGAAATCTCCTATCTAGGTGAAAGAATAAAAATAACTTCCATACATGGCATGATAGTTAACATTATTTTTTTTCCTATAGCACAGGTAGGTGGTAGCACATTAAATCAAAAAACTCAGTACATGCTGATTGCTTAATAAAGTTTTTTTTAACTTATTCTATCTCAAAGTATTACTTCCAGTTCAATGTTATATCAGCTTAACAAATTTGATTGTAATTATCACTCTTGAGGCTTCTCATTTCATTCTCAAGCTTATAAACACAATGAAGTTTCTAGAAGATCTTAATGAGAGTGAACCAATTCTACCCCATTCTAATTTATTGTGATACTTAATGTGCCATGCAGCTCTTCTTCCTTGGTGGGGAAAAGCTTCTAGCAATTTGTGTGTATACTGCTGGAGCTCTAGAGTAGCCAAACCTTT
This sequence comes from Heliangelus exortis, assembly GCF_036169615.1. Lineage (NCBI taxonomy): Eukaryota > Metazoa > Chordata > Aves > Apodiformes > Trochilidae > Heliangelus > Heliangelus exortis. The sequence continues at coordinate 40,798,799 of NC_092423.1, forward strand.
TGTTCAGGAACTTTTCCTATATATTAGAGATATTGAGGGCATGGTATAAAGTGTGTTGGTAACAGATATTCTCTATATATGCCTTTGAGGCTGGAGGAAGTGAGCCAAAAATGAGAGAAGCCATTGGAATTCTTACTTCACATGGAACAGAAGGCTCTACTTTTATCATCTGAAAATATGTTGTAAAGTATGGAAAGTGTATAAGGTGACTTGGGTAGTTATTTCATCAGTCACTCCCTAATAACTAAGATGTGACATTTATCAATTTACAATTTACAGTTTTGTCCAAAGTATTGTGTCAGACCTTAACCAGATTACCTATAGTTCGAAATTAATTGGCAGAAACTTAAAAAATGGGCCTGTCTCTAATGCAGTAATCTATATAGAGTCTGCTGCTGTAAAAAACTCAAACAGCCCTAGGTCTGAAATCCTGTCTTTTTCACAAGCTGCTGGTGTAGTCTGCACAGGAATAAAGCTCTTATGAGCTAACACAGCTTCATAAATGTGTTTCCTAATGGCTTTTAAGCAACACACATTCAAGATGATCCTGGTGAGCTTAGAGAAAGCAACTTTAGAGAATGTCGTATTGCATCAGGGAAAAAAACACCACTCATGGAATACTGAGGTTGTGTGCTGAACTCACAAGTAGCTTGGGAGAAGGTGTTTTTATTGCCACTCTCCCTTCTCCTCCCAGTTTTACACATTTTAAAACCTGTTTTCTGTGTCTGGCTACTGCTGTCAGTGAAAGCTGTGGTTTCTTTTAATGTTTTATTCATTCCCAATTGTAAATTGTATTTCAGCTTCTGGAGCCAGTCTGTCATCAGCTCTTTGAGTTCTATCGCAGTGGTGAGGAACAACTGCTACGCTTTACGCTGCAGTTTCTGCCAGAATTGATGTGGTGCTACCTTGCCGTCTCAGCCAGCAGAGATTTGCAGAGCAGTGGATGCATAGAGGCTCTTCTCCTAGGAATTTATAACTTGGTTTGTATTCACATGTAATGATTCAGGCCTAAAAATATTGGTGTACTTTTACTATGGAGTATTTTATTGAGGGATAAGTAATTTTTCACAATTGAAACAAAGAGATTGAGTGTCTTGGTTTTGACTTCAGTTGGAGTCTCCTTGTCAGGAAACTGCAACAGGAACTTTTTTCTTTTATTTTGGTGAATATCTTCTCTGTTCTTTTTATGGTTCCTGGAAAGTGTTAGTGCACTAATGGCTGAAGGAGCCAAAGGAGTCCTATTAATATTTTTTGTTAATTCTTGTGTGGAGATTAAACTTAGATTCTACTTGAGAGACGCTACTTTTGAAGTGGTTTCCAACAAATTCTTAGTACTTGATTGCTGAACAGATTGCTTAGGCTTGAGAAATCAGATGTCTTCTTTAATTTTGTAATAAACTTGACAAAATTTATGAAAGCTAGCAATAGAAAGATAGTTTGCTACTATATCACTGCTTTGAAGAACAGAATTGTGACTGAGTGAATCTTTAAGAGTACTGTATTTTAAAGCTTACTGTTGTGATCTCCATTGGGATTCTCTTCACTGTAGCTTGTGTTCTGGATGTTTTAGGAAGGCTTTTTGGGAAGTGAAAGTGATGAACTGTATGTCTCTTCCCATTCTGAAAATCTGGAGAAGGCAGCTCCTATCCTTTTTTTAAAAATAATCTCATGTGCCTTTACCAAGTGAGTGAAAATACATTTTCACCTAGGAGTCTGCTTTAAAAGTTCAGAGACTGTTTTAGGCAAAGTATAGGCTGCATGTGCTTTAAGAGTGCTTTGTTATAACTAAGAAAAACATTCCTGGAAAGCCTTTGGGTATATCTTATGCCTTAAGTCAATTCACTTAGTCAGTTTACATAGCCATCCGTTTCCAGCTGCTCAGGGTCATAAAACTTTTACATCAAGCATCCAGATCAACCTGATTTTTGGAATATTGCCCACCCCCCTCCATAAGAACTAGTGCTTATGCTAAAGTAAAGCCATGTTACTGATGCTGACTTCTTTGTTGATAAAGCAACTTGGTAACTTAATCGAGATGGTACTATTGGTCACTGTACAAGGTTGAAAAGGTAGTAGGTGACCTGCTTAGATACTTACTTTCTCTTTAATCAGATACTTTGTTTTCAAAAGCAAGAGGGAAGAAGTAGCCTAATACAAATAGTAAATCTTCTGTAAGCATGTATGGTGGTCTCTTGCAACTTGAGGTAATTAACATGCTCAACAGTCTTGTGGTTTCTTACTGAAAGAAACTGAAAAATTAACAGTTGTTCAGAACAACTTTTAGATTTACTATGTTGTCAGAGTTATGGAATTATTATGGCTGAATCTTGATCATGATCTGTTTTTTTTCTACCCTCAACTTGGAGACATACACTGATGGTGCACGCAGGTGATATTTTTTACTTTCCTGACTGTAATTATCAGTTTTTCCTACTATGCTTCAGATCTTGAAATGCACTTCTCAAACTTAGTTGCAAATCTTATAAGAATGAAAAGTAGAAATAATAGGTATTTTTGGATTTTAAAAGTTTGGGTGTAGCCACTTAATCTTCCCTTCTCCTATATATCGAAGAAAAGCTTTTCCACATGGATGCAGAAGCAGTATTGAAAATTAGTGTCTGTGGTTTATGGGGAGTGTGGAGGAGCTGTGTAATTTCAGACAGAACAGCTCTGTGTGCCTTTTTATGTCTCAGTCTTCCTTTCTCACTTCATATTCTAGTTTTAAGATTTGAGTTTTAATAATTACTATGTGAAGTTAGGCCTTTAGCCTCCCAAAGCATAGGCTTTTAGGAGACACTGAAGCTCCTCTCTAATCTTTACCTTTGGGTATTTGAAATCTGCTGTTGAAATTTAGAGGGGAAAAATTTTCTTGTGTGTGTGGTGTTAGTTATCAGTCAGCTCTACTTTAGAACTTATGAAGTGTTTCATATGAAGTACTTAGGTGCTCTTCTGTGATATGTAGGCACATCCTTTTTGTGCTTTACCCATTAGTCTTCCACTAACTTGCAGGACTGAGATGTCTGTTAACATACTGCTACGGTGGTATCTTGCAGGAAAGTAGCTTCTCTAAAGCTTTGCATCTATGCTTTCCTTAACTCTCTCTGAAAGTATGGAGTTATAAAACTTGGGCTTTTTCAAATACTATGGAGCTGCTGTCACTCCAGAGCTGTAATATTTCCAAAAGAGATTACTTGTAGTCATTACTTGATGGGTAAATTGTTTTCAGAACAGAATTAAAAAGCATTAACCTTCATGATGAGCAAATAGTGTATAAATGAAAAAAGATAACACTCTTTTAAACATCTGAAGGCTTCCAGTTAGTGTTTTTAAGGTGGACTATGCACGCAAATGTATGTGCCCTCTGTTAAGTCATTTGAATAGTTTCCAGAAACAAAGCAGATGCACAGTCATAGAAGGGAGATATGGAGATAATTTCTAGGTTGTAGCTTGGAATTGCTATAGTGTCCTGATAATAATTTGCTGGCTTTCTTTATCCATTCAGCCCCATCCAGCATTTAATATTTTTGAGTGTCTGGTTTCTGTAGTACAGAATCACCATTGGTATTTTCTGTCTTTTTCAGGAGATAGTTGACAAAGAGGGACATAGCAAAGAGCTGAGTTTCACAATTCCATCTTTGTCCAAACCTTCAGTCTATCATGAAGTAAGTGACATCTGCAACTTAAAGTTGTTACTTATTGAAAAAGGCAGTATGCTGTTTTTTAACAGTAAAAATGAAAAGTTGTTTTATGTCTTGCATGATGACATAGGAACATATTTCTTAGTCTGCTGAGTACTACTACCTGGTCTTTGAGGTCTCTTCAATATTCAGTAGTCATAGGTCTAAAATATCCATGCATGAACTATGTAATTTTCTATTCTGAAGCCATTTATCTGGTGTAAAATAACTTCTCAAATCTGAGACAGCTAAGCAGTCAGATAACCTGAAACCTATGGAAAATTTATGTGCAAATATGGTGATGCTGATTGTTGTCTATTTTCACTTGCATTGTAGCAAGGTGTGTTTTGAATTAACCTTTTTCCTTTAGCCTTCCAGCATTGGCTCCATGGCTCTCACTGAAGGAGCTTTATCACAGCATGGTTTGTCCAGGGTTGTATACAGTGGACCTCATCCTCAGAGGGAGATGTTAACAGCTCAGAACAGGTGAAACTATATAATAACATCTTGCTTGAATCACTAATCTTAATTTCTTAAAATTATTTCTCTAGTTATAGAGTGAAGGTGATATGTCTCTTCTGTGTTTTGTGGGGTTTTTGTTGTTCTTGAACACATGTAAAGTGTACATGCAGAAAGACTGGTAGTGCATATTGCTGCATGAACAGGGAAAGCTCATGGAGCCAAACTATTCAGTTGTCAGTTCATTGAAACAAAATACCAAGTCTGTTCAAATAACTCCTGCAAATTTCTAGGTAAACTTTTTTTCTTTTCACAAATAAAATTGGTAATGAAATTCTCATGTTTCTTGTAAATCCTAGGTTTGAAGTCCTGACTTTTCTTCTGCTCTGTTACAATGCTGCCTTAAGCCACATGCCTGCAGTTTCTCTTCAGTCATTGTGTCAGATTTGTTCAAGGTAATTTCTGTAGGTTGACTACACTTAAAATGACATTTTCGAATTGAAATATAGTCAGTTTCAACTTTTTTTTTTTTAAAAAAGCTTCATGTTCCCAAAAGCACTTGACCTTTTTATTCGTGTTTGCAGCTGCATTGTTTGCTTTTAAAAATACCTCTTATATAACTTTTGGGTTGAGGTCTCAAAATGGGGAAGCAATGGCCTGGCTTATATGCAGTGCTGCTAAATGGAGAAGTCAAATCAAGGGAACTGTTTTTAATCAAAGTAGTTATAGATGTGTTAACTAAACACACTCAGAAATGTCTTATAAAATCTTGGTAAATTTTGCATTGCAATCTTACTAAACATATTTGGGTGATGTGCAAGTTGAAACTTTCTGGAAATTGTAGTAGATATTCAAATTAGAAATGCATCCATTCTTACAGATACTTTGGGTGTTTCCAAAATCTGTCCAAAAAACCAAAACAGAACTCACCTCAGCTTTAATTACAGTGTCTATTTTCCATCCATTTCTTTTTCAAAGAGGAAGAGCTGGTAGTAAACATGTAAATTTTGAGATTTTTTTTTTTTTAAGTGGACTTAAGGCTAAGCAAAAAAAAAAATTAGATTGTTCTCATTAAACCCAGAAGCCCAAGAGAGATCTAGAAGTCAACTACAACCACTTTTTGCCAGTCATAGTTCCCAGGTTCCTCACACAAACAAAGCATGGTAATGGATGCCTGCAGGATTCCTGCCTCTTCAGAGGAGGTGAGAGAGCATCGGAGCACTTGGCTGTATTTACAAGATATTTGTTGGATATGCTGGTCTAAAATTTAGGGTAGAAAATATTTAGAAGTTAAGGGTTGTGGGCAGAAATCTGATGCTTATTCTGTTTGGATTGTGTTTGGATTGTGTTTGGGTTAAGAAATTTTTGAAGAGCTTTCAAAAAAAACAAACCACAAAACCCAAGGAAATTGCCAGTAAATGCAAACAAGTCTGCTTCAAAATGTTGAGTGTGTGGATACTGAGTTAAACAGTATCTTTACTTTTATCTTAGCTCTCCATTCCCTTCTGATGTTGGCATCCATGTTTCTCTGCTTACTGAAAATCTTGTCTTGACAGCAGTATAGGATTTTAAGGGAATATGTGTCAGAAGACCAGAATATCTTTCAGCATCCTGTTTGGATGTTTTGTTACTGACAGAACTAACAGAAGAATCTCAAGAATAACTCCTTTAATTGGAGGGTTTGGGCAGTGTTGAATTTAGGTTGGTTTTGAAAGATTTGTTTGAAAGCGATCTACAATGAGTGTGCTTTTTTTCTAGTAAGGCTAATTCAATTTTTCATCATTTTTCTAAGGAAGAAAAAGCTTTTAGTACTTTTTATAAGCACAAACTATAAATGTGGCACTCGTAGCACAAAATATTTTGTGCTGGTCTGAAGTGTTGTAAATCAAGTTTTTTTACATTTGGGCATCTTCAGTTCCGAAGTCTCTTTTCATAAGAATATTTTCTTACTCTGTAAAGCAAAGCACTTTGCTGATGTCATTCTAGCCTTTTAGAGGAAGTAACTTGATCAGACTACAGCTTTTGAAACTAATCAATACTGTATGTATTAAAGCCTTTTCTATATAATTATCAGTCTCATCATCCCATTCCTACTGTGAATTCACTATTTTCTCCCAAAAATACTTACTCTATCCCTATGCAGTAGTATTTAGTAAATGCATAAATACATACATCAAAAAAATGCTGGTTTTATGGAAACTGGATGCTCACTTGCTGCTACCACCACTCCTCAGGCTTTACACAGCACTGAAATGTGTAGTATTTTAGTGGATGATAAGTGTATCTTTGAGCCAAACCATATGTAGAAAACTGTCTGGAACTAAAGTCTTAAGGTCTTTGTTTGGTTTTTAATTGGTTAGTTGAGTTTATTTAAGTAGCCAAAGCAGAACATAAATTGGGATAAAGAAGGAGAAAAAAGTGTAGTGTGTTAGTGGCAAAGTTAGTATTATTAAAATTAATAGAAATCTCTATTACAGATATAATTTGGAAGGGACTACAATATAATCTTTATTCAGGGTCTTTTTTTTTCTGGAAAAAACCCCCAAACATTTCAGAGGAATTTTAAAAGAATTAAAGCTTTCTGAGAGTAAACCTTGTTTATGCTTAGGAAAAGGAAATAATTTGATTAATGTCATTAAAGGTCTTTCTAGGCTTGGTCCACTAATAGCCAATGAGTTGAATATTTAACTTTGATTTCCAAAATGTATTGAGTACACAACTTGATGTGGAATTTAGTTGAGAACTAAATTCTAAAGCTGGCTTTCAATGGGACTTTAGAATAGTTTTATTAATAGGACACTTCTGGTCTCTTTGCTCAAAAACTTGCATACAACTTCCATATTATATGCAATGACATTTTCTGTCTGTAATATTAATAACTGAGTGTTGCTACACGCCTTTATATCTTTAAATACTATTAACTTATTTTTTTTGTCCACTCTGCAGCAAATGCATGCATTCAGAATGACTTCTACTGGTAGTTTTCTTTCATATTCCATTTAGTATAAATTTAATAAGTGTGTCTAAGGCAACTGTATTCTGAAGGATTTGAACTCTGCCAGTAGAGGGCAAACCCTTCCTCCATAGTAAGAAAAAGTCTGCTTCATCATGGGATTGTTGGTGGATTTCTTCCTGTGGGTCTGGTGTAGATAAAATGTATACGAAACACTTAGATTTGTAGAGATCTATGCAAAGGTGGTTCTACATTATTTACTAATGACCAATGCATGATTTCTTCAGAATTTGTGTCTGTGGATATCCTCGCCAAAAAGTGAGAAAGTACAACGGAGTCAACAGTAGGATTCCAGTTTCATCTGAATTCATGGTGCAAATGCTAACAGGGATTTATTATGCCTTGTAAGTTGGGGGTTTTATACGCATACAAAATTTTAAAATGTCTGCTTAATGCTGATGTCATTTACCCTTTGATAGCCATGTGTGAAGCTTTCTTGTTAACTGAGAGATTAGTAACACAGGAACACTCAAGAGGTGGAGTAATATTAAAACAGTCCTGTCTGAATTTCAGAGTATTTCATAACTAGCTGATAAATAACTATGTAATTTTTAAACTGCTCAGGGTGGCCAGTGAAAATGGAACTTTGTCTCCATAGACACTACTTTAGAACAAGTTCTCTAAGCATTAGGCTTACTAGTAATGAATACAAGTAGTTAAACTCCTCTAAACTGAGCTCAAGGAATGCTAAATCTATGAAGGCTATGTGGCCAGGAAGGTTCATCTGTTGATAGAGATGCTTATTATATTTATCTTTCTAGTTATAACGGAGAGTGGGATCTGGCTCGTAAAGCTATGGATGACATTTTGTATAGAGCACAGCTGGAACTTTATCCAGAACCTCTGCTGGTAGGTGTTGTATTTCAACTTTTTTTTTTTAGTAGATTTTTTTAGCTGAGGATAACTTCCTGTGAACATGCATGATGTGGCATCACACTAGGAACCTTAATTCCATGAGGTTTATGTGGCTCTGCTTGTGTGAATACCTAGATCTGCAGGTATACACACGTGCATGGGTGGTCTTGGTGTACTTAGTTAAACTGTCATCATCCCTAGTGAGAAAACTATTTTCAGTGGAACACTTCTAAAGAAGTCTTGAAAACTTAGACAGTAACACAGAAGCACTCTGAAGCTCATGTTAAGTAATAGCCACATCTTTAAGTTGGAAACTTTGTCTTAAGCAATGAGCATTGCTTGTAACTCATGCAGAAAGCTGGTGTGCTTTTTTTTGATGTTAAACTGGAATTGTGCACAGTATTCTTTTTGAAGCAATAAGAATCATATGACAAATATTCTAAAATTTACATTTTCATGTTAAGAAATTAACTGCATCTTTTCTTTTCTAGGTTGCTAATGCAATAAAAGCTTCACTGCCTCAGGGCTCCATGAAATCTAGTAAAGAAGGTACGAGATGCATTCAGGTTGAAATTACACCTACTTCATCCAGAATATCAAGAAATGCTGTGACTAGCATGTCTATCCGAGGGCATAGATGGAAAAGGCATGGTAAGAAACACATTTTGCAATGAATTACTAGCTTTTCATGTGTGTTTTAAATATTGAGAATTTTCTTGTTGGACATCTTCATTGCTAGTTAGCAAACGGCATTTTGAAGGTTTTTATTTTTGTAACTGATAAATGGGAATCTTAATGCAGTTCAGATAAAGTATATTCTTCATTTCCTTAATCATGTTTTTAAAAACAAAACAAAATAAAAAAACAACCAAAAAAACGCACCAAAAAACCCTCTTTTGTTAAAGGGAGCTGTATGAAGTTAGTGTCTTTAAAGAGGCTGATGTTCCTGTTTTCTTCTGAGAAATAGTGGGGTTCTTTATTGCAGAATCTCATCTGTCTGAGGTTATTTAAATAAGAATAGGATTTAAAGGTAGAAGGATATTAGGTGTTGGTTTCGTGGCTTTACCCCAGCCAGCAACTTAGCACCACACAACCACTCATTCAGATCTCCCCAGTGATGTGGAGGGAATCAGAAGAGTAGAAGTGAGAGAATTCCTGGGCTGACGGAAAGACAGTTTCATAGTTAAAGCAAAAGCTGTGCATGCAAGCAAAGCAAAACAAAATTCAGTCACATTTTCCCATCGACAGGCCGGGGTTCAACCATCTTCAAGAAAGCAGGGCTCAATCACACTGAACAGTTACTGGGAAAGACACATACCATCACTCTGAATGTTTCCCCCTTCCTTCTTCTCCCCTAGCTTTTATTGCTGATCATGAGGTCATGTGGTATGGAATATCCCTTTGGTCAGCTGGGGCAAGCTGTCCCAGCTGTGTCCCCTCCCATCTTCTTGTGCACCCTCAGCCTGCTTGCTGGTGGGATGGTGAGAGGCAGAAAAGGCCCTGACTCTGTCTAAGCACTGCTCAGCAATAACAAAACCATCTGTATGATCTATACTGCTTTCAGCACAAATTCAAAACATAGCCCCATGCTGCCTACTGTGGAGAAAATGAACTCTTAACACAGCCAAAACCAACACCTTTGGGCAAATAATATGAGGGTTTTCATGAAGTAGAACACAGGTCTGAGCTGAGAAGTAGAAAAAGAGTGGTTCTAAATGTACTGCAAAATAAGAAACATTATATTCCACTTCTTCTGCCATCTTCAGATAAGGGAAGAGCCACTGGAGCAGCTACCAAAATTTGCCGAGGCGTGTTCTGCTGTCGTCGTAGTTCTGATGGCAGGCTAAGTGAGTGAGTGTAGATAAGAGGGCTCCTATAATAGATTCAATAAAGATTTTGAAGAAGCATCATAAATTTTTTTGTCTGTGTACTATATGAGCTTTTGTAGCATATGTACAATCTGGTTAGAAAAATCAAGCTATTTGTAAAGGACTGAGAGGTGAGTCAGGTCAGTATTAAGAAAATTATTTATAAAAATGCTGGTAGAAGATGTCTTTAATGACAGAGATAATAGTCACTCTGGTGAGTGAGTATTATGCAGGTGGTTGTAGTACCAATAGTAAGCTTCCAGAGAGAGTGGAGGGCAGAGTTAAAATAACCAAATTTCTTTTCAATTGATTTAAAACTGCTAAAAATATCAGACAAGTGTGAGGAGCAAAACATTAGTGTCTTTAACTTGAGTGAGGTCCAGTAGCAAGTGATTATTGAAATTTCAAAACTGTTTATGACCATTTTAGTTTTTATTATTTATTTTTCTTTCTTCAGGCTTATGGTTGTTAAGCAGAGGTTATTTACCAAGTGGAGGAAAACTGTATGATAGCTCAGCTTTTAAATGGACAAATGCCCTCTGAAGCTTGGCAATTTTATCAGCTATTTTGAGTGGTTCTGATGCTTGTTCAAATGAGGTAGTGGAGGAGGATGAGAGATGAGGGATACTGGATTCTAGTTCATTCAGAATAATTGGAACTGCATTAGAATAAACATGCACTTTGTCTTTGTTTACAGAAAAAAAGAAAAGAAATTAAAACGTTACATAATCAGTATAGGAAACACCCTTGTAAGAAAGCAAAATTTTCAGCAAATACAGAAATCTAGAAGTTTTTACAATTATTGCCTTCATGCGGAGGATGATGCTTGGTGAAGTTCAAGGAGAAATGGGTGAGGCAAATATGGCCTTCACCAGATAACAGTAAGGTGAAAGGGAGAGGAGAATAATAGTAGGATTAATAGGAAAGGGGAATGCTGTGTTTTATAGGAGTCTCAAAGCAGGATGAGTTGAGAGGAACAGTGATAATCTAGTTAGTTTGACCCAAGTGAATAGTAGTCAGTGTTTAGGGATGAGGATTAAGAGATCAAGGATTTAAAAAAAAAAACACAAACAAACCAACTTTGCAACATTTTGCATACATTATTGGGAAAACTTTGGGTTTGCCTCTGTAGTATAGGATTTAATGAAGAAAATCATAAAATCATTTGGTGGAGGGAAACTTGTTTAGCGGGTTACACAAGTACTTGGAAATTTGAAGGCTATATAAACATTAGGCTAGCTTAAAGGTCAAAACTGAGTCTATGATGTCTTTGGCTGTTCTGCAGTTGTTTTGTTTTAAATGGTAACTGTTCTGTGCCTGTAGACCCATGCATATGATCCTGCACGTGATTTGAGGCAATCCCAAGCAAAAATAGTGGCTGAGCAGAGAATGGATTGAGAGCAGCCCTGAGGAGCAGTTGGTTGATGAGAAGCTCAACATAAGCCGACAATGTGTGCTTGCAGCCCAGAAAGCCAACTGTATCCTGGGCTGCATGAAAAGAAGTGTGACCAGCAGATTAAGGGAGGGGGTTCTCCCCCTCTACCCTGCTCTGATGAGACCCCACCTGCAGTACTGCATCCAGCTTTGAGGCTCCCATCGTAAGAAAGGTGTGGAGCACTTGGAGCAAGTCCAGAGGAGGGCCACGAAGATGCTCAGAGGGCTGAAGCCACCTCTCCTATGAAGACAGGCTGAGAGAGTTGGGGTGGTTCAGCCTGGAGAAGAGGAAGCTCCCGGGAGACCTTAGAGCAGCCTTTCAGTACCTGAAGAGGCCTACAGGAAAGCTGGGGAGGGACTTGTTACAAGGGAATGTGGTGATAGGATGAGGGGTAATGGTTTTAAATTGCAACAGGGTAGATCAAGATATTAGAAAAAAAATTCTCTATTGTGAGAGTGCTGAGATGCTGGCACAGGTTGCCCAGGGAAGCTGTGGATGCCCCCTGCCTGGAAGTGTTCAGGGCCAGGCTGGATGGGGCTTGGAGCAACCTGGTCCAGTGGGAGGTGTCCCTGTTCGTGGCAGGGAGCTTGGAAGTGGGTGGATCTGTAAGTTCCCTTCCAATCCAAACCATTCAGTGATTCTATTTACTGCTTCAGCCACTCTTCAAAAAAATTTCATTATAAAATACTAGCAAAATTGTTGTTTGGGTCTTGGAAAAGCCTTTTTAAAGTCAGAATTGATGATCTGATTTCAGATTTCCTAGTAACATAATTCAGTGGCCCACAATCCCTGATGAAAAAAAGAGGGAATAGATCCTCAGGGTCAGCATACAGAAAGAATAATGAAGCTTGTGCTTACAGATGCTTGTTTGAATTAAAATGAATACTGGAATTGGCAGAAATCAGATGGCAAACCTTGTATCTCCTGACCATTATTTTCTCTCCCATGATGTAAGAGGGGGGAAAAATATATTTGATGGTTTCATTTTTATGCTTCAATATAATAAAAATTAGTTATGCAAATGCATTAGGAAGCTGGAGGAGACATCAGAGAGGTAGTTTGATCTTGCATAATGTGGGGCAGAAGATCTGACAAAGCAAAAATATCCCTTGGCGAAGCAAGGGCCACAATTTTCAACCACTAGCTATTTGTGTAAAAATAAATAAAATAAAAGAATTACAGCAAATCACACTTCCAGCTGAGAAGCATTTTATTTTTTAATCTTTTTAAAAGTTCAGTTTAGTATAGAATTTTTTCAGACATTAAAACTTGCTACCTTAGCTAGAACTCTGGAGTAAAATCAGTTTTGAAAAATAGTCAATGATGTAACGTTTAATCTTGTGATACTCAACCCTGTTCCTGGTTCATTAGAACCATTACTTAGAAAGACTTTTAAAAAGTCTAATTGGTATTGTGAATTTGGACTTCTAAGGTAGGTACTTTAGAGGTACTAAAGGTAAAATGCAAAATGAATCCATCTAATTACAGATAGATAGTATTTATCGTCAGTTGTTAATAGCTACCACTTACTAACAAATTATTTAGTGCTATTGAATTGGATGGCTTTTTTTTCTTCTCCAGGTCATCTAAATGCAGTTTTGCAAGGTTGTCAAGATAGTGCTGATAATGCAATTCTGAATATTTTTAAAAAGACCTTCAGATACTGAGGATACTTCAAACACTGTGCAGCTAACAGGTCACTAAGAGTGTAGTTTGTAAATACTTGGAATTTCCATGAAGTTTCAACTCTCATTCTTATTTTAGCTTTTTTTTCTTAATAAGAGTTCATCCTTCTTAAACCTGTCTTCATGTAATGTAGACAGGTATCCTTTGGGAATTGTTTTAGCAGGACCTTGTAGGAACCATAACATTTTTTTCACTAAGTATCATTATTAAGTTGCTTGTGCTTACACACAGCCCTCATTCTTGGATTTTGAGAAGCAATGGAGTTTTCTGTTTGCATAGGGACTTCCAGTTATGTCTACTGGAATCTCTGACTGGCTTGAAACAATTTTCAAGGCTGAGACTTGTATATCTGATGTTGGTCACTTAGCCAGATAAAAATCTAAGTACCAAGCTTTATTGGACTTAGCCTTAATTTCTTGTTTTGTTTTGGTTTTTTAATCAGTGCTGCAGAATATTGTGATGCTTCCCCCCCACCCCCAGCTTAATCCTCGTTTAATCAACTGAACTTAGTAACTGACTTGTGTGACACAAATAAGTTTATTGCAAACTAATTTGGTTGTAAGCTCCTATAAGAGGCTTAGGCTGAGGAGATCAACATGTATGGTATATTATTAGTAGGTGGCAAAAACTGCAGCAAAACTACATAGGTTTTAGTTGAGTAAATTGAGTTTAGTAACTGGATAATTTTCCTACCATAAATATCTCTATTATTGAAAATAATTTTTTGAAATGAAGGAAGAAAATGTAAGTCAACGGGTGCTTGAATTTACTTGTTTGTTTCACTATTAGTTTCCAGGCTAATCACTGTGCAGCATCATGACATTGTGTGTGTAGAACTTCTAGTCTTGAATGATAACACATAAAGTTGATATGCCATTTCATTGTAAAAATAAGTTTCACTTAAGTATGGTGATGCAGAGAATAGAGTCGTTAAAGTGAATTGTGGAGAGTTCTTTGATTTCTGATAATCTCTGGATGTTTGCTGCATGATCTTCAGAAATTTCAGTTTTGAAGGATTAAGCATAGGACTTTCAAGTATGTGGTTACAGGCCAATAATTGGAAGAATAAAACCTGCAGTTTAAAAATAAAGCAAAATTCCATACTTGCTAATGTTGCTAATTAACAAAAGGTTAATATGTGAACATTTGCTTTAATTCATAATGCTTTAGTCATCTATATCTATTGCCTTTTGTTTCATGTTTTGTTTCAGACATCTTTTGTTTGTGTTTATTTTTTTTTTCTTATCCATCTTTAATTCTAGAACAACCAGAGAATGGTAATGATGCTACTGAATTGGGCAACTTTATCATACCTGAGATTAGTGTCACAAGTGTGGCTGGAGAGAGGACCGGGAATGGGGAAAAGAGCAGAGCACTAGCAGAGAATGATGTTCAGCATTTACAGGGAGTACAGGAAACAGCTACAGACCCTAGAACTGACAGCAAAGGCATGCCAGAAATCAGGAGGCAAAAATCTGTAAGAAAAATGATGGAGGATGGAATAAACTCATCTGGCAGAGTGCAGTTTTAGCAGAACACTTGTAGCTGCCCTCTAAGGTACCACGGTTGATTGAAAGGGTCACTGCTGCATGTTTGGAGAATTAAAGTATGCAGTTAATATATTTGCATGTGTAATAATCCAAATGCATGTATTTCACACAGCTTGGTGCCAGAGAAATGGTGACACGCAAGTAGACTGATTTATTAATCTGGAGAAAATATACTGTGAAACTTGACATATCTTTGAGTTTAAGCACATTTATTGGGTTTACAAATTCCATTTATGACTGGCATGAAGAATCCATCAAAATGGATGTGGAAAGTATCTCGCTGTGTACCTCAGATTTCCCAAATTCCACCTTTTGTGGTATACTGGAGATCTCCTGTTGTGCTTGAGTTTCCAACTCATACCACCAGACCTATGATGCAGAAAGTGACCTTTCAGTCTTAAAGCATTCTTGGGTTGCTAAACATGCAGGAGCCATATTGGGTGTCCTGAGGCATTTCCTATACCCTTTTATAATTAACATGCTTTGCAAAATCACGTACTGGAGCACTTGCTCAAAACAAAATTTATATTTTGTTCTGTGTGGTATCCTCTAAGTTTCTAATCTCCTGCATGAATTAACAAGACTGCATTTTTTCCCCAAAATCACGGCAAATGAGATTGTGGGCATGCTTTTTGATCTAGCTAGTGCAGCATTATATGCTGTAACTTTATATTTTAATTCTCAAATGTAATAGAATAGGTAAGTTTTGTTTTTTGGTTTTGTTTTCTTTTCCCTGTTCTGTTGCTTTATGGCTTCATGCTTGTAATATCAAAATCTAGAAATAGATAAAATCAATAAATGTGAGAAAGTCAATTGCTAATTCTTTCTTTCTTTCTCTATCATGCAGGTAATACTGATTTAGCAAATCAAGAAGATCTGATAGAAGTATCTGAAACTGATGAAGGGTTTTACTCCAGGGCTACTTCTAATACAAGTCAGTCTGCCCTATCTAACAGCAGCAACACGAGCAGTAAGAACCTTTTAGGGAAGAGCCAGCGAAGGTCTGGAGGAAGCAAGACTGGAGGAAAAGAAAAAGAAGGAGAAAGCTGCAGAGAACACTTGTCAAGAAAACAAACTCAGAGAGCTATGAGTGAGAATCTAGAGCTTGTCTCTCTGAAGAGACTGACACTGACAACTAGCCAGTCCCTGCCTAAACCCGGTAGCCATAGTCTGGCCAGAACAACCACTACTGTGTTTAGTAAATCCTTTGAACAGGTCAGTGGTGTCTCAGTTCCAAATAATCGTGGTAGTGTGGCTGGTACAGAGGCAAACAGGTTTTCAGCTTGCAGTCTTCAGGAAGAAAAACTGATATATGGAACAGAGAGAGCAGATCTTCCAGTTTTAAGTAAACAACCTAATCAGCAACGACCTCCTAGTATTAGCATAACTTTGTCAACAGATTGATGCTATAAAATTGGTAAATATGAAAAATAAAATTTGGAGGGTTGGTACATGGGCACATTAAGCTCCTTAATGTGCTATACATTACTTTCTTAAACCTCAAGCCCATAAAGTCTCACATTTGACACAAGTAGTGGATAGACAACAGTTACAGTTATTTTGCAGTAGCTCCTTATAGCTTGGGAAGTCACTCTTTGACTTACTCTATTTATACTCCTATTTGCAGGTGCCTTCATACGAAGTTTATGGCTTTCACCAACATAACAAACATTGATAGGCTGTCTAGCAACTGACCAAGTCGTGCAGCTTGTTACAAATACACACTATGGGAAAAAATAGAGCCTCTTTTTCGGATTCTACTTTTCCCTACCACTTGGCATAGGCAAAACTGCAAGTACTTCTTTTATGTAAGAGGAGTCTCAGTATGGGCATGAAATTTTGGAACAGCATTGTAAGGACATAAGCATTCTGTTGTCTTAGCCATGGCAAAGCTGTGATTACATATAGGGTTAAAACTAGAGGCATCAGTTCAGGATTTGATAAGGCATTTTTTGTAATGGTAGTACATGTTGCAGTCTTAGTTCTGTGTGCTAACTGAGTCTGAATTATGGATGCATTTTGTTTTTTGTATATGCCTTTGAAATTGGGCCAAAAGCCATATAGCAACAGTACCTGTGGATGGGAGTTGGTATCACTATATAAGTCACTCTTTAGACTTCAAAAATACGTGACAGACTTCCTTTCAGATTCTCAAATATCAGGCACAAAGCTATTAATTGAAATGTCACTGTCATCGCTATTTTTATTATTTTGGGGGAAGAGATGTGCTTATGTAACAATGCTATGTAGGAAATAAGGTATGAGCCCTTTGCACTGAATCAAACAAATCAGGAGTGTGAATGTTTAACACGAACTTCTTACTTGAGACTATGAGACTACTACCAAAGGATGTGTACTTTTGGTAACATGCAAGCACAAAGGGAAATAATAATGTAAATATAACTAGCACTGTAATTGCTAGGTTTTTGTAGCTAGTATTTTTCTAGTTTGAAATTCTAAAACAGCCTGTGGAAGGTTACCTAACCTCCAGTGGTGACCTTGTTTGATGCCAACTTTTATAATGTTAAGATTTTAATTAAAAATGGACATTAAAACTGCTTATGCAGAAATTTGGAGAAGCAGTAGGTGACAAACCACTCCAGTAGCCCTGTGTAGCTGATAAACAGACAATGTTGTTATGAGTTGAGAAACAGGATGAAGATATAAGGCATTGTCATTTCCAGCTGTCCAGATTTCTGCAGCTAGCAACCCCTGAATTTCAAGAACCTGGTAACAGA
Source organism: Heliangelus exortis (assembly GCF_036169615.1). Lineage (NCBI taxonomy): Eukaryota > Metazoa > Chordata > Aves > Apodiformes > Trochilidae > Heliangelus > Heliangelus exortis. The sequence continues at coordinate 40,816,080 of NC_092423.1, forward strand.
ACAAACAAAAATTCTGGTAGACTTCCCTATTTGCCTGGAGATTAGTTTAGATAGCTCTTCTTGACTTTAGACTGAAGCACAAGTAACTTTTTAGCAGCTAATGTTACTCAGGTTTACAGTAATTAATAAGATGGATAATTAATAAAAAGAAATGAGGAGACATAGTTGATAAAGACAGGTAAACCTGGGACTGCAGACTAGATGTGTACTGTTCTTAGTGTTCACCAAAGTATCTGAAATAGCTGCAGCAGTCTGCACACATTTGTCTTCACTTCAGAGCTTGAGTTTAAAATGAGTAAGCCACACTTTCTCATGTTTTTCAGTTTGTGTGACATGCCTGTTCTAGTAATACCACCTTTTAGAGTGGAGTGTTGTCTTAGTTGTACATAAAAACTTACATTCCTAATGTATAAGGTACAAGGTTGTCTTGTTAAGTGTTTAATACTTAAACCAGTGAAATAAACTGGTTCTTTGAAGCTGTATGGCTTTGTAAATACTTTGTACAGCCAAAAATTTTGCCTCTTTTTTTACAAATTTTTCTGCAATATCCATAGCCCATTTTTTTTAGATAGAGCAATGCACGTGCAACCACGGGGTTAGGCAGTTGGTAGCAGACATTGTCTAGCACTGCACATACTGAATGCAGAGCTCTTCCTTTCCTTGAAGTTTGCTCTTTTACAAAGAAGTAAACCACAGAACTTACAGCTGCCTCCTGATCTGCTCTGGCACTGCAGCATTTGAAAATATTTGGAAACACTCTACTTTCAATGGAAAGGTGAAGTAGAATAGATAAATAAAATTGCAATTGACCAATGTTTGTGGTGACAGAATTGATTGTGAGTTAGTGATAAGGGACTAGAATTTTACAGTAATTATACTGCTTCTGATTTGTTTCATTTAGATCATGATTGTTATCTCCACAGCAAACACTCTTTCAAGGTGGGTGTTGGTATAAAAGATGTTCATTATGGTGGGAAGATTTAGTCACTTTTTAAGCTATAAATAGCTAGAATTTTGAAAGAACTAAAATGTAGATATGTAACATAATGTAACATAATGTTTACAATACTGTTGGCTCCAAGTCAAACAGTATTAAGCAAAGTTAGTTTATCCTTCTATTTTATCCAACTAATTATTCTAACTGGTCTGGCTTGAGCCCAAGACATTGGCTTCTATTGGTATAAATGAAATTACATAAAGCTTCATATTTTTTGAAAAAATTATAAAAAGGGGAAAGTTCTTGGTATGGAAGGCTACTATTCATATACATATGTGGTTTCAATCTGTGTATTGGTCTCTGGAGCAACTTCAACAATGAGTGTGCTTTTGTGAATTGATGCCACACCTTGATGCTGATTGAATCTAGAGAACTTCTTGTCTGATTTCAGTAATAAAACTTTCAGTTGTGTTTATTTCTATTAAAAATGGAAAAGAAAAAAAGGATGGGGGAGAGGGAGGGCAGAACAATTTGTTGTCCAGATATCCATGATACAGGATTGGAGGGTAAGGGGAAGTAGGGCAGGAAGGAGATACATTCTTTTAACAGTATTTTTAAAACTGTTGGGCTCTTGGGCTTTGATCACTTTAGACTGATGAATTAAAAATGGGTATTAAAGTAGTGGTCTTCTGACTGTGCAAGGAAAACCTGTTAAAACATCCCATATTGTAGTCTATCTTGAGTGGGTAGTTCTGATGAATACACTCCAGACATCATACATGGCTGCAACATTCTGCAGAGAAAATGTTATGTAGGAGTGAATCATCACAAATTGTAAGAGAAGCTGTTCTAATGCTGACATTTATAACTGACCTTACTGTTTAAATCAAAGGATGCTATCTCAAATGATGGCTTTGAACACCAGTGTTTTCAAAATTGTTAAAAAGGGGAAGAATTGTTTTTCTGAGAAATTGTAACACTCGTGCAAAAAGTGTATGGTCTCTGTTCACTTCCTGTAGGGCTGCAATTACTTTTCTGAAGGGAGTGAAATATCCCTGAACCTGCCTTGAATGCCTGATGGATTTGGCAGGTACTGAAATGTATAGCTGGTTTAGCCACACTTCTCTCTAAGGAGCTGTCTTCTGATTTCTATGAGGTTTCGAGAAAATTCTAATTTAATTATGTCTGATACATTTTGTCAGTGTTTGAGGCTTACAGTGCAATTTATAGGTGTGTGATATATTGCTTTTTGTATAATACCTTTAAGACTAGATGTGTACATTTCTTAATACCAAAGTATGTTGGGTAGCTGTATCAGTCTATAGATGTCTCTCTTCACCTGAGAATCTGAGTTTAAATGGATGTGCCACACTTTCTCATTCTTTAGTTCATTGTGTGACACTGTCCTGTGTTTTAGTAATGCAGTATTTCACCTTTTTTTGTGTTCTCTTGATTGTACATTAAAACTTGACATTTGTAATGTATAAACTACAGGGTTGTCTTGTTTAGTGTTTAATAATTGGGGCAGTATAATAAACATTTTCTTTTTTTGAAGTTGCATGATTTTTTAAATGCTTGTGCAGCAGAGAATTTTGCCTCTGCAGGATTTGTTGAAAAACACATCAGACAGCAATATATTTGTTCAGTTTTCATAACACACATCTAGAAGTCACAGTAGTGTTGGCCACATTACTTGAAATATGCTGAATACCTGTTTTACAGAGCATACGCTCTGCAAATGCAGCCTCGTCAGGTGAAACATCCTGGGTGAAACACTGACAGGTGAGAAGTGAGTTGAAGCAGATGAGTAGTGAACTGGTTGATGTCAGAAGTGGGTGACTGTCCTGTCAGTAATTTGCATGTTGGCAAACCAGTGCTGTGTTGTGCTGGTTAAAATATAATAATGGTTTGATACACAGCCATTATCTGCAATGTGTCTTTATGTGTTGTCCCCAGGGACAGGACTGGGTGTCATCCTTTTAAACTTGTGAAATTCATGTGCTGGCTCTTGTCTCCTGCCCCTTCATGTCCCTGTGAGTGGCAGCACCCCCCTGGGGTACCAGGCTCTCCTGGTTTTGTTATCTGCAAGCATGCTGAAGGGGAACTCTGTCCCATCACTCATCTTCATTAATGATTCTAAACTATCCTGGCCCAGGTATTGCCTCTGGAGTACCCCACTGTAGTGTCCAGCTGGGATTTTTGCCACTGGTCACAGCCCTTTGAGGCAATTTTCTGTGCTCAGAGACCTCGGATTCCTGAGCTTCTCTTGCTGGTAACAGAAGCAAAGGCAGCAGTGAGTACCTTGGCTTTTTTCATATTCTTTGTCACCCAGTCCTCTTCCCCGTGCAGCTGTGGAGTCCTGTTTACTCTCAGTCTTCCAGTTGATGATGTTTCTGCCAAAACTTTTCCTGTTGCCCTTCACCTCCCGTGCCAGATTCCACTTCAATTGGGCTTTGGTTTTTCTAATGCCATCTGTGTGCTTGGATAGCACCCATAATCTCCCTAGGTTCCCTGCTCTTGCTTCCACTTCTTGTTTGCTTCTCTTTCATGTCTAAGTCAGAAGCTCCTTGTTCATACATCCAGGTCCACTGCTTCTGCTTCATCTCCTGTTTGTTGGAAGGGACCATTCCTGATCCTGGAGGAGATGGTTCTCAAAAACCAACCACCTCTCCTGGACCCCTTTTCTCTCAGGGATGGGCTCCCATGGACATCTATTGAGAAGGTTTCCTATGCAAGGCAAGTTTTCTTCTGCAGGTCCAGAGGTGTGATTCTGTGTTTTGTTCCAAGGTCTTTCCCATTACAAATGTAGTCTCTGATCCAGTGCTGTAGAGAAACCTGGATGAATGGAAGAACGGTAGTAGATGGCAGCATTGGGAGATCTTACTGTGCATTTTTTAGTTGGGTTATGTTTTTGTGGGTTTTGGGTTTTTTTCCTTTTTGATTTTTTCAAGTGTCAGTCTTTAACTGGCTCTTTTGAATGGGCAAGACTCAATTCTCATGCATATAAATGGATGAGAAGGAAAGCTCATTCCTAACACTTCACTTGAACAAGTTATCTTTCCCAAAAAAGTCCGAGTTAGACTTGATGCTGTGATTGCCTTGCTGTGTGTAAGGTTTGCTGTTTCAGTTACAGTGGGGTAAAGGCAGTGCTGGGAGTGGGCTCAGACATGGTTTCAGGCCAGGATTGTTACTGAATAATGAAAAGACAACAAAAATTTAAATACCTCCTCTCTTCCCACAATATGGTAGGGAGTGCAAAAGAAAATAATGCTACTCCAAAATAATGGAGGATAAGAGTACCTGAGAGCCTGCTGGACAAATCACAGTGAGAGGGATGTTTGGTGGTTATGCAAACAATTAGTAGCCGGTGCCATTTGTTTCTACAGACTTTCCAGCTTGTTGGTTGCACGGAGTTTGGAAAAATTATTATTCCCATTTTGTGTTAACCTAGCTCCGTATTAAAGATCACTTCAGTGTGGTGGTTTGCTCCCAACCCACAGCTGTCAGGTAATAACTATATCTGCTGACTTGGGACAGTGGGAAAAGTGTCACTGTGACTCCAGAAACCTTTCTGAAACAAACCTTTACATTGCACAGTACTCGCTTCAGTAACTTGATTCCCCAAATGAGATTGTGTTTAATCACCTGCTACTCTAAACGTGCTGGGATGATACTGAGATTTAATGGTGTGGAAAGACTTGTGGAAGTTAGTCTGAGTCACGCTGTACTTCTGACAAGCTACTTGGGTGTTGTTATTGTCATTAATTCTGACTCAGTCTGGCAGTTCTCTGTATAAAGTTGCTTGGTCTGCACTGTGATGGTAGTGTGAGAGGACAGGTTTCAGAGGAGGTGAGAAGAAACATCAGCTTTTGCCTCCACAAGACAGAACAGAGTAAATGAAGGAGCGTCAGGTACTGGCAGAGGAAGTCCTTAGTGTGGATGCAATTTTTCTGCAATGCAGATAGTGACGCAAAGTACTGAATGAACATTCAGCACTTCTTGTGAAAAAGGTACTTTGCTTGCACAGGAAACCTGAATATAATCTGAGATTCCTGTCAAAGTAGGAACAGAAAAGTGACTCATTTAAAACATACTGAAAATTGTGTGTGTCTATATATTTATACATATATACACATACGTATGGTTTCCTCTTCAACTAGTCAAGGTTTGGAGGTTGTAAAACTGTTGAGAAGACTGTTGGAGTTGGCAAAGACTTGGACAAGTACTGATGTCAATGACCTATGATACCATCTAAGATTAAACATAGCCAGTGACTACAAAGTTGTTCTGTCACTGATGTGTTTTCCTTGTGGTACTATCTGCCAAGGGCAAATTAATTTGCATATAAATGGTACAGGATCCTGTATGTATCCCTTGTCTTTTCTTCTTAAATCACAGTAGTTTTTTGTTGTTAAAATGAAATGTGGTTTCATTGTTGTTAATAACCATCAGTTCAGACTCTGCTAATAATTTGGATTGAATGATTGGGATAATATAGTATACAATAACATTTCAGAATTGAGCGCAATCCAACTGTGATACCAAATGTCAGCTTTCTGCAGGCTGACCTTCTAAAATGTTGGTGTTTGAGAAATCTCTTATAGTAAATTGCAAAATGGAAAGACTTTTGAAAGGTAACAGCATGAATCTTTTCAAGAAGACTCTTTACTTGTTACTTCATTGGTATTTATCTTCATCATTTCAGCCATTAATGCAAACCAATCCAACAGCTCTTTTTTGACCCCTCCCTGTATTGGCTGGAGAAACAGAGGCACTGTCAAACCAAGCACATCCTGAGACAGGGAGATCCTCTGACACTCAAAGTGTTCATTCCATCTCTCACTTGTCTCTCATCCTGAACAACTGGCTTTGCATGGCTGCCTCGTTACTGCTTCCTACTGAACTGAATCCCTTCTTGCTGCATAAAGTCAAAATAAGCTTTAGCACAGCATCAATCATTTCAGCACAGCTCTGAATGTCAGCAGCTGTCTGATTTTTATTAAAGGCTTTACAAGCAGGCAGATGTCTAGGAAGAACAGATCAGGTTTAATAGTTCTGCCAGGATGTAAGGATCAGCTTGAAATAATGGGGACAGGTACTGGGAGCTACAGTTCAAACTGTGTCTGTTCGGATTATTTGAGTAATCATGAAATAGTTGCATTTTTAAATGTCTAAAGCAGGGAAGAATGAAAGAGCCAGAGCACAAATATTTTTATAGCATTCCTGTCTCTGTTTCTGCCATTTTTGCTTCAGGATCACACTTAAAAGTATGGAATAGCTTAAGCAGCTTTTGGATTTAAAAGTGGAATAGCAGCAAGAAAGTAAAGCATCCATATAACTAAAAGACACCTGTTCAGGTCTAGCTGAATCCTCTGACAAATCTGAGGCTTTTTTCTTAACTACTCAGCCTGAGAAGAAGCTTCTTGAGTCCCTCACTAACCATGTGAAATTCATTACTGAACTTTGGTTATCCATGCAAACTTACTATTTCCATCTACCAGTGTAGGAAGCGATGTTGGAAAGGCATTGTCCTTGAATTTTGCATGAACCTGAATGTGTTTCAGGTGTTCAGATTTTCCCCAGCTTAGTGCAGGGCCAAGGAGAGATTTTCATGGCTCTTTTGGTCTTTGCCCAAGAAAGGCCTCCTGCCAATTTCCTCATGCATTACAGTGCTGCCAGCCTTGAACTGTGGCATTTGTATGGCCACCAGCTGTACAGGTGGCCACAAGAGTGAGGGCAGAGACCAGTGCAATCACCAGCTGCAGGGCTTTTCTGGTAGTTTTTCCACAGTCTGACCTCAGTGGTGAGGAACAGCAGGAGGCCAGATAGATCTCCCAAAGCACCAGGAGGGGAGGTAATTGCAGAAGTCTCAGAGCAGACTCTGCATTAAGTCCAAGCAGGACTTCAGCTGCTGATCCCCTGGAAACACTGCGATCCAGATTCTAAAGGGTTTAGTCAATTGCTTTGGCATTTTACCCAAAGCAAAACATCTACATGGACAAATCAGTTAAAGACAGTTCTGGGACATCCATTTCTCTGGGTTCCCACACTGTATGATCCATCTTTTCCTCAAAGTCTGGCATGCGTGGTACAGACTGCAGCATGATACCTGCTTTCTGTTCTCAATGAGTGACAGTGATTTTGTTCCTTAGGAGCAGTATTGGGAAAAAAAAACCACAAACCAAACACGTGATGCTTGCAAGCACAAAGGGTTTTGCTGAATTCCGGTAATAGTGAGATGAGTAACTCCTTGAATATGCCAATAAAATTAGATACTAAGTAGATCCACTTATAAAGGCATTTGATGCCATAATTTAATTTCAGGCAGAAAAGTAACGCCTTAGGTGGAAGAATCTTTATTCCATCTTGAGATACTGAACAGCCTTAATATGCCTTGACATTCAGCACCACATTCATAATCCCTGTAATTATTCCTTCCTACTATAATAAGAGCAGGCACTGCACAGCACAAGTACTGAGGGCTGGTTTTGTTTCATGCTTGAAAGGAGGAACGCGTATAAAGCGCACTTTGTGCTAAGCTGTGGGAAAAGAGGTGAATGGGGAGGCTAAACCAGAAGCTTTAAAAGCAGTTCAGAAGGTCTCGCACACTTCCTCTCTGCCTGTCCCTGTGTAGGCAGTTTTGAGTGAACGAAGAAGCTCACAAAATGAGACAGGCATAAAGCTGAGAGCTTACTAGAGGGGGGGTGGAGCTTTTAGGGGAAACCTCATCTCCCATAGCTCCCAGCTGCTTCCAGGGACAGGCATCTTCCCCCCAGGCAGGGTTTGTGCCACCAGTGTTCTGCCTCTGCTAAAAACTTGTGCCTCTCTTTCCTTCTTGGAGAGGAGTGTGAGTGCTTGCACTACCACAGTAACAAATACAGGACACTTAATGCTACAGTAGAAGGGTGTTGCAAGACGACCCTCTCTTAGGGCACAGCACTCCAAGGCCCAACAGGTGTTCCAGTAGGAGTGCATGAATAGTGCCCTGAGTCTGTTGCCCTCAGGGCTGATCAGCCTGGCTCGGTGCTACTGCTCCGGATCCAACCAACCTCTCTGCTGGCTTGCTCAGGAGTGAGCTGAGCTTGTGTCTCAGGCCTCACCTTTTATTGGCCCCCTAATCCTGCTCATGCGCAGTTGGGGCCCGCCCTAATCAGGCACAGGTGGCCTTAACACAAGCTCATGCCCCCTACCTGGTAATCAGTGGCACCTGGTTGCCTCATTTCACTACAGAAGGGCATTTCTGAACAGGTAGAACTGGCAGTTGTGCTCTGTTCCATAGGTTTAAGCATCGATGTTTTTCTTGTCATGTTTTGGTGTCTAGAAGTATGTGACTGGTACCTGAGGCTAAAGTATCAGGAACTAATTCACTGTGTCTGTCAGAGGTTTAAACAAAAGGATGAGAGACAGTGAGTGAGGTGAAGAATTTTTTGCTTTCTTAAAGGGAGTGGCCACTGGGTTGGCTATTGGGGGTGCCCCCCAAACTGAAGAAAGCAACAACAATAAGAAGATTTGGTGAACGTGCTGTTCCTCAGCAGGGTACCTGAGGAAGTTTATGGAAGAGACAATGCAAAGGCTGCAGCCCTTGGTCAGATCTAACTTTACAAGGTGTGAAGGAGAATTTCATAAGGTGGAGGGCTGGAAGCTCTGATGACATCTGACAATTGGCAAATATCGATCAAAGAGGGGAATGAGGTTCCCAAGGAACATGAAAACAGCAGGTCTGGCATGATGGAGGAGCAAGGCTGCCCATGTGGTGTGCAGTAACTGACCTGACCACCCTGAGCAAGGACAAGCTGCAGATCTGACTCTTTACAAGAGATCCTAATTTGAAAAACAAACAAGCCATCAACTGTCTCACTGGTTTGGAGAGAGTGATGTAACTTAGAAGGTGTCTTTTTTTTTTTTTTTTTTTTTTCCTTCAGTAATGCAAGGAGTTTCTATAACAAGACTCAGACCATGCATGCTACAGCAGTATATGAAAATGTTTGCTATAGAAAAAATATCCAGGAACAGCTTTTGTAAGTGGAGTATGAGCATGGAGAGATCGATGGGACTAAGAACAGGCTTAGCTTAAGGTAGAGTTGGTGAAGTGCAGAATGTGAAGTTTGTGGCCAGTAAAAAAAAAAAAAAATGGCCCTGGGGCTAAAATCTTTTAGAAAAAGGGTTGTAAAAATGATTTAGTGGGATAAAGTTACAAGTCTGCTATAAGCTTTGGGGAGACACTGGTAATCCCGGCAGAGGAATAGTTACAGAAACCCTCATTATAGAGGCTTAAATTTTCTTGCTATAGATTGGAAGAGAAATGCTACCAATAATTGTAGGTCCTTAATGCTTCTGGAAGTTTTAACTGATAACAAAATGTTCCTGAAGCAAGAACAGGGTGTGCTGCTTCAGGCTTTGAGCATCTTTAAGTTGCATACTGCTGGGCAATGGATTCATAAAACTGTGAAGAGACATAAATCAGCCCCAGGTGGGAACTCTGCTGGTGAGAGAGCCCTTCTAGGGAACAAATCACCTTGTTTAGCTGGGGCTCTGGTACTTCCACACAAGATATCATTGTACCACTACGAAAGGCTTAGAGTGAAGTGAGATTTTGAGAAAATAATCTTTTTTGTTGTTGTTGTTTAGACAAGGAATAAAAAATAGACCTTGAGTGAAAGGACTTCTTATTTCTAAAGGGTGAACTTTGTGAAATGGAGAAGTCTGGACAGTGAACATGTACAGATTACTTAACTATAAAACCCCAAAAAAGAAAAAAGCACCAAGGGAGAGGGGCAGGAATGGGAGCTGAGACCAGCAAGCATAAGAAAATGTGAGCAAGTCTAAGATTGCCATTGTGTGTGTCCCCTTCCCAGCCAGTCAGTACAAGGACAAACCAATGCACATCCAAAGGCTAAAGCTAAATGCATTCCTACATTGTCACAAAGGGTGACATTCCTACAGTGTCACAATGACTTCTCTGAATTGACAGTGAAAGGTCAGGTGTCCTGGGCAGTGCAGAGTGTGAGCTGTTCATAATTCCTACTGCAGGCACCTGGGTAACATCCCAGCTTCATTTACATGGTACATGCTCTGAATAGTGTGGATTCCTTCTGCCAAGAACAATCCAGTGACTCACAAGGTCAGCAGTTTATCTCCTTTCAGCTTTTAGTTATCACAGCAGATTACATTTCCTGAGGCTGGAAGTGATTGCAACACAAGCCTTCATTGTGGTTTTTTGTACTGTGCTATACAAAATATTTGTATTAAACCTTTTATTTGCAGCTTTCATTACCTGGACAGCTGACGTGAAGCGTGGCAGGGTTACAGTCCTGAAGTCACCCTCTGAGTCCTTCTGCCAGAAGGAAGATGTCCCAGGGTGATCTGACTTTACCACATTTCCTCAAATCTCTCAATATCTGCTCAGTGGGCAAGTTATTAGGTAGCAGCAACTCCCCTGGCCTTGCCAGTCAGCCCTACACTATTCTGACATGCAAATCAAAATGCCAAGTCAGATAAATCACTGAGCACCTATGACAGCAGACTGTCAGATGGAAACCATAAGAAAAGTCAAAAAGGAGGAGGTTCAGGGTGCTTAGCCAGCCTTTTCCCTACAGACTAATACACAGTCTGTAGGAAAAGAAACAGCATGACAGAAAATACCATCTCTCATTCAGCAGCAAACACGGAGCACCTGTATCACTTCTCACATACTGCTGTAGCTCTTCATAGGGGTGTATGTGACCTCTCATCAACTGAACTCATCCTGATTAATATTTCTTTGGAAAATATTATTTTTCTGCAGGTTTGTATAGCAGGTGACTGAATTAACTTTAAAAAAACCACCCTAGATAGAACTATATGAGAATGTATGATAGAAGAGAAATGCTGGTTAGCTGCTACAACTATTTGCAAGGAGGTTGTAGGGAGGTGGGTGCTGGCCTCTTCTCTCAAGTGAATAATGATGAGACCAGAGGAAATGGTTTGAAGTTGTGGCAGGGAGGTTTAGATTAGATATTAGGAAGAATTTATTTACTGGAAGAGTGGTCAGGCACTCGAAAAGCCTGCCCAGCGAGCTGGCTGAGTCACCATCCCTGGAGGTATTTAAGAAACGTGTAGATGTGGCACTTCAGGGCATGCTCTAGTAGCCAAAATTGTAGGGATTTTGGTTTTTTGCTTGTTGTGTGTGTGTATGGTTGGACTCTCTGATCTGAGGTTGTTTCCAACCATGACTATTCTGTGATTAATAAAACTGATGGATCCTAACTTTTCATACACTACTGCATTGTATAGATGACATGATAAGTTTTGCTGCCACTGTTGATTTGTGCTAATTACAGCAATTATGATGCTTGTGGAGAAGGAAATTTGCAGGGAAAAAAAAAAAGTATATATATTCAGAGCTCAGCTGCCTGTCAGCTGGAAGGAAGGTGAGTTAATTTAATATAACAGTCTATCATTTCCCTGTTGTAAATCAGTGATTAAGTATTATCTGCATGTCCATGGCCATATGTCACTAGCCCTGGCAGAGCAGTACCAGGCCACGTTACTGATCACAGCACTGGTGGAGCTGAAAGCTGCTACAGTCCTGTGCTAAATGCCTCACACAAGCCTGATTGGTTTGTATTGCATGGAACTAATCTGCATTTGGAGTGTAGGGATTAAAATCAGCCCAAATATCCCACCAGTCCTGAGCATACATTTAGTGTGATGTGTTAGTGTGGGAATTGTAACTATTGCTATTTACTGTAAATAGATTTAAATATTAAAAAAACAAACACAAAAACATACGAAGTGGCAGAAATATCCCCCAGGAACAGGCACAGAAATCCTGAGGAAAGAGCTGCTGCCAAGTGCTAGACATCTTGAAACTAGGCACTCCCAAAGTACTTTAATGTCTCCAGGCATCTGGAAATTGACTACTTTTAATCTATAGCAGCCTTGGATATCAGCTGAAAAATGTGGAGTTGTCTAAAGGACTGCTTTTCTCAAATGTTTTTATCTCATGATATATTTGTGCCAGATTTAAAACACTGCTTAGAAACAAAGTGTGGCTTCCAAATTAGTGTTGTATAGAAATCATTCCTCTACCTCACCTCTCCTGATGGATTTTCAGGACAAAGGACTGACCTGTGTAGATGGAAATACCAAAAATGACTACATGAATGAAGTGTGTTTAAATTTTAAGACCAGTCAATGGTGTGATAGAGCCTGGGGCCACAGCCTGCAGCCACTGGGAACTGGAGATAATGGCACAGTTACCACAATATTTAGGAAGGATAAAAAGAATTATGTTGCCAGACATTCCTCTAACCTTCCCTTATGTTGGCACTTCTCATCTGTGAGGACAAACCAGAATGTGATACTGTGTACCTGGCATGAAGGGCAACATGGGGTGATAGAGAAGCAGGCTTAATGAAGCCAGCTGGGCTAATTGTGAAAGGGAGGCACTTTCTAACACAGATCGATTGTCTCTTCTGTTCTGCTTCAGGTAGCTCAATATTGGGTGTCACACAAAAAATGTGGTGTTTTCTGGGGCCAGGAAAACGATTATTAGTCCACGTTATCAGACTGCATACTGTACCCAGCATGTTTGGTCATCTTTATTCCCTATTAGCTCCAATAAAAGCTGGTGAGTAACATGAAGTGTTTTGTTGAAGAGGGAGTTAGACTTTTTACATTTGGCTGCCTGAAGGTGAGAAAGGAACCAGCTGCCTTCAGCTAGAGGAGAAATGCCACCCCTTAAGCATCTATTCTTCCACCTCTGTCTGGAAAACAGGGAGTTAAGTAACTGCCTGAAGGTTTGCACTAGCTTACACTGAGGACTCAGAAGCATGGAAGGAAAATGAAAGAATAATAAATGCTTTGTCCATTTAGATCAGAGCCCTTCATGCCACATTCTTCTCATGGTATCTGCAGCCAGAAGATTTTGCCCCAAAAGGCCAACACAGCATTGATCTGACTCCTGTAGATCAGAGTCTCCCTGAAGACACTGCAGCACGTGCATTGTAAGGCAGGAAAAATGCTTTTCATTCCCTCAGCCACATCAGCACAGTTCAGATACAGCATTGTTTTCTTCTGTCATTGTTCACACCACTAAATGGGAGGCTCTGGTATCTTTTCACTGTATTTCCACTTACCCAAAACAGAGGTGGATGTTCTGTTTTCTATCAGCAAACACCTTGACATTTGAATTCAGTAAGAATGGCTCATGAGAACAGAACATCATCCTTCATCTTAGATTTTGTGCTTTTATTGTTCCTGCCTTACCCTTCCTTCTTTGGGTACAGAAGGTTTTGTATATATGAATCCCTTGCATGTAGATTAATACCTTAAGATCAGTGGCCTTCAAATTTGCATTTTTCAGGCCAGCATTGAGATACTTTGCAGAATCAAAGCTTTCAACATTCAAGAGTTTTCTACAGTGGCTTCCTCTGCTTGGTCCTGTTTTTCTTGCTGTGGCTCTGTCTGTGGAGCATGCCTGGAGATTGCCTTTCACTCATACAGTGGCTGCTCAAAAAGGTGTATCAGCCACGTGTGACTTCTGTGGTGGAAGATCCCTCTCTAGTTTGGCTGCTGCTAGACTTGAGCTGCTCCCACTTTCCCTGGCTCTCATTGGAAGCCACAAGCAGAAAAGCAGGAACCTTATGGATATTGTTCTGGAGCGCTCTACTCTAAAAGGGCAAGATGAATGTCATTTCTTGGAAGCACAGAATCCTAGCCAAGAGCTGGTATCTACTCAAACACCAGACTGGTTGGAGCAGCATGCCTAGAAAAGCTGGTATCTGAGTTGAAAATGTGTTTGTGCATCCTAGTGCCTGCATTTGTGTAGTTATGGTATGGGTCTGCTTTGTCAGGTGGAAACAAAAGATACCATTCTGCTTTCTTCCCATTTTACTCAGATGATATTTTGCAATGTACTTATTTTCCACAGGATTAAGATGTGTATAAGCTCTTTCTGGTAGTTGTTCTTGAAGCAGTGGTGGCTGCCTCCATCTAGTAGTTTGTAGACTCCCTTGGAAACTGCAGTGAAGAGAAAAAATTAGTCCTGCATGAAAAAAACCCTACTATTTACAATTCCTGTGAAGGAGGAAAATGAATATTCCAAGTGAAGAAGTTAAAAACAAAAGCAAGGTGTTACAGCACTAATGCCACTTGAGAGCCTAAGCAGACATTACAGCATTCATTACTCCTTGAGGTAAAAGGAATTTGTTTCTTCCTGTTGTGTGATGGACTGTGTGCTTCCAGATAATACAGAGTCTTTTAGCAGTGTTTATCAGCAGTGTTTACTTTCCCTCTGTGTTAACAGAAACTCAGCTGCCCTGAGGTGAGAACAAGCTGCAGTTTCTGACTGCAGTGCAAACCTGGCCCTGGAGGAAGGAAACAGATCCCACGGAGACAGGTATGTTACACTCACAGTTTCAAGGTATTGATTCTGTAATTGCAGTTTCTTCTCACCAGCCTGGTCAGGAGAAAGGGTCTTGTTGCTGAACAGAGCCGTTTTTTTTCTAACATTTTGTATATAACTTGACAGACTTAACCATGATCTGCAATCTGAGAAACACTTGCCCTATATAGGGTTGTGTGGGAGCATGAACTGCACTTATACCAAAATCCCAGTGTTTTGTCCCTAAGTGGGACTTTTGCAAGTGTCAGAAACACTAGTATGTGTCTTTTCCATTGCCCTTCTATGTGTTCTATATCAAATATATAAAAGAAAATAATAACCTATTGCATCTCCTGGATACTCTTGCTTGCTCCCAAAGATGCCAGCTTAATTCTGGCCCTCATAAACAAAAATCTGCCCAGGATGGGTTTACTTCTCACTGCTTCACATTAACTTCACAAGAGAATCATTAGAAGTGCTTGTCTTTCAGTTAGCTTCCCTCAGATTTCTCTCCTGCATCTTAGTTGGCAAAAACTATATTTAACCAGTGTCTAGCAGCCCCTGATAGAGTACTGCTTCCCTCTATAGCTAGAGTAAAACCCCAGACTCTTTTCCTCAGCATGTGCCTCATGTTCTTGGAGATTTCAGAGTCTGAAATTAATTTTTAAGTGGGGCCTGGGCCAGTTTCTTTGCATGGCAACTCTATGCAAGAAGGTTCATGGAGCTTTTCAGGATGGTGTTAGTGTTTTTGCAGTTTTTCCTTTTTTTTTTACACAGCTGGATGAGAGCTTCTTTACACTTGGCAGTGGCTCATGCACTTCTTCCAGCTCCTGGTTATCACCCCCACTGCCCTGCACAGACCTGAGACTGAGCGTGTGTGGCGTGGCTGAATTACTGTCAGCACCTGCCACTTGGCTGCTTTCACAGCTTAATTACACTCCAACACTGTAATTTTGAGACTCTTTAATTTAGTAATGCCTGAATTAAGACCTTTATCCTTGGAGACGATCCAGAAAGCAGAGTATTCCTTGTGCTGGGCTACTGTGGTCTTACCCAGCATGGCAAAGGTTGTTCTGGTTGATGGTGAGGGATCAGCCACAGCATGGGAGGGCTTCAGCACACCAGTGGAGCAGCTTTTGTAGTCACCACAGGCTAGGATGGGCCTCTTGAGGTCTCTTAGAGTCAGGTCATCTCCTCCCTCTACCAGCTCTTGGTAGCCAGCATGACTGAGAGGTTGCCTCGGGCCACCTACCTGAGTGACAAATGGCCCAGCTGTGTTAGGGGGCAAATGAGTTTAAACTTATTTTTGCACAATGGCTTCAGAGCCCCCCAAATACATACTGTTTATGGTGTGGGAGAGATGGTTCTTATCAAACTACGTTTTCCCCCTCAGTGTTCATCTTCTGATTTGAGATAAAGAATGTGCCAAACACATATCAAGGCAGGAGCTTTGCAATCCTTCAAACATCAATTGTAAGAGAAAAAATATGGAGAAAATTGTGCTCTTGAGGTAGGAAATCTAGAGGCACCCCAGAGAAGAAAATTTTGAGATTGCTCTGGATTTACAACATCTTACTTAAGTAGAAAATCCAGTTTGTGATGCCAATAGTAAAACACTTGAGTGTTTGGAAACCAACTTAAGTCTCTTAAAGCCTTCATATTTATCAGGCCTTTAGTTAATATTGCCAGGCACTGATCTTTCAAGTAGCATCAATTCCTTACAGCACCTGAATTAATTTCCTTGCTGTCAGGGAGTTATGCAGTGGTGAGTGGGTCAGCAGTCCTGGCTAAACTAAAGTGTTTCAGGTGACACAAGTGTAGTGCTGTCATCAGGCATTTAGCAAGACCAACTTGTGATCTCTGGGCACAGCAGAAACCAACCAGCTGGTGAGCTAACAGCAGTCTTCCTGCTTTCTGCAGAAACCCAAGGCAAATTTGAAATAATAACTATATAATTGTCTCAGAACAAATGTCTAAGATTTTCTTGTGGTAAGTGTCCAGAATCAAATACAGCTGGCTCCCAGGTAACATCTCATTTTTCACCCTCTGAGACAAAGGTTTTTGCAATACTTGACACAAGGATGTGGAGCCTGACATCTGGGTGACCAGCTAAATGGATGTACATTTAATGGATGTATGGATGAATGGAGGTTTGTTCTTTTAATGCTACTATGGTGAGAAAAAAGGACAAGGGTATTTATTTCTCCACCAGATTTTTTACTGGGGAGTGCAAAAAGCAGTGTAGTTTGTTACCCTAATCTTGTTATTTAGAGGACTTGATATGTGAAATGTATTAGAGTTCATGAAAGAAACAACACATCCAAATCCCCATTTCTGCATACTAATGCCCAATCTAACTCTGTAATTTTCAATGTAGTCATAATTTCCACTGGACTCATTTAAGCTCAATATTTCCATAATGTTTCCAAGAGTTAGACATTTCATAGATATGCTTGAGCTCTGGACTAAATCTCAGAAATCTACATTTTGTTCTTGTTTCTGTAGGTTACCTAGATGGATAACTTGAAAGGCTACCACTGCATTGCTCAGTTTCTTTATCTGTAAAATTGTGATAATTATATTCACTAGCTTTTAAAAACCATTTAAAGATAGGTATGATTAATTACTAAGTAATGTTAATTTTACCCTGTAACACACAGCTGCTAATACACCAACTTACCCACTTTCATACTAGAATCTTTATTTAAACATTCACTATTCTTACTCTGACACAGCAAAACACTCCTTTTGCCAAACAGCAATTGCAAAGAAGCTTTTATCCAGCACAAGTGTAATTAGAATAGTAGAAAAGTGATGAGATCCTCATCAGCTTTGAGCTCAAGGGGACTATATGGTGTTTTAAGTCCAAGTAACTGTAGTAAAAACAATTTCCAATTCAAGTCTGCCCTCCACTGGCTTTAATGAAACACTGCTAATAGCTTTTGGATCAATAATGCCTTTCTGTAATGAAGTGAAGGAACTAAATGAAGAGAAACTGATACAATTTATGAATTGAGACTTTTAGCCAGCATTTATTTTTAATACTAGATAAATAACGTGTGGATTTATTTTTAAAGTCTAGGCTTACTGGCAGATTCTTGTTGTTGAGGTTTTCAATAGCCCACCAGCATGTAATTCACATCAGAGTTGCTGGGACTAATAAATAACATGGGAAGTTATTCTGCATGGAAATCATTCTGCACATGATTTTAAAGGTACCTTATAGAAAGAATACTGAAAAATATTTTGCTATTATATAATTAACAACTCCAGTACACAGTGCTACATGTACTAATCAACTACTTATGTCCTAAAAGAGACCAGTATCAGTCTAGTCTAGTACTCCAACTAGAAGCAGTCTTTCCCCCTAAAATATGAAAGCAGAGAAAAATAATTTTTATTGCTGTGTTTATAAAGAGAGAATTTTCCATCACAAATCCCACATGCAATTAACTTATCTCTTAACTCAGGAGGACTCATTTTCCTTTCTCTATTTAAAGTGGGAAGATAATTGGGGGAAGCTATCTTAGTTACATAGATTCATCTAGCATGATTTCAACCCCAAGGTGACATTTGTGTCTGGAATACAAAAACTTGTACCATTATGCCCCAGAGGATGTGCTTAAGCTGAAAAGCTTCTGCTCATTTTTCCTGTCATCTTCATGCTTTGTTACTCTTAACAGCAGCTAATTTCTTGTGACTGCTACCTAAATCTAAAATAAAGGAGCAATATATGGGTTTCTTCAGATGTGCACTTAATATATGAATGAAAAAAGGGCAAAGAATAGAAATATTAAACATATGTCATTTTACTTGGACCTTTCAAGTGCTTGAAAATCAGGATCACATTCATAGCTTGTGCTGAGTATGCCTAACAGACCTTATAAAGTAGAACAAAAGGAACTTTCAAAATTTCCTTGGATGTTCTCTGCAACTGCATGTACTTAAATTCTTTTTGAAATGGCTACCATTCAGAATAAAATATTTAGGAGTCCATACAACGTCTTACGGGAAGAAGTGAAAGGCACACAGCTAATCTGTCCTTACTTTTTGTCAGGGTTTTGTTTGGTTGTTTTTTAGGTTTTGTTTTGTTTTTCTTTAGGTAGGTGATGTAAAAAGTAATGTAAAAACCTACCGAAATCTCAGTATCACTCCAGTATGTACTGTTACAAGTCACTCTCTTAAACGAGGCTTCCAAAAAACAGTAGCTAAAATGACTGTCATTCTGCACTTCTAGGGGATTACTGTTGGAGGTGTTTAATAATCCTAGCAGAAAATCAGCAGCACTGCCACACCAAAACACTGACAGATATATTCCTGGAAGGTCATTGGTGTTCTATGCATTGATAGAATATCAGATATACTTACAGATTGTGAAAAAGGCTGTCAATGTATAGAGAAGATATGCTTGCATGTCTACTTGATAATATATTAAAACCAGTAAAATCTAAAAACATTTGTCTAGGCTAAATATGGCATCTGATTATGCTCAAATAGTCAAAATCTGGTCAGAAATTATGTATGAAGGGCAAAAGGGACAGCATTTTAAGAGATTAAGCTTTATTTTGATAGAATAGTAAAAAGTTCATTAACCATCAAATGGGCTTTATTGAATCCTGGTAGCACTATGCAAGACTTGCAAAGAAGCAAAGAGCTCTCCTTGATACCTTCTGGTATCTATGAAAGGCCTTAATTACTTCTCATAATAATACATAATTACTGATTATAACCTTCCATGTGCTGAAGATCTCAAAAGAATTTTCAGTGAAATGTGAAAAAATAAAGACAGACCTAAGTGCTGCCACTTTCATCAATATTGCTTCAACTTCAAGTTCTGAAGGGCAGTCCTTTCTAGAGTGTTACCTTTAGTAGGAAGCTCAGGAAATTTATTCTGATAGAGCTTGGCAAAATGAGGCATGAGCAGCTCCTTACCTTGTTGGTCATGGTTAGGCCATGCTGAATGAGAAATATGAAAAATAATTTGTTCTTAAGTTTCTGATGTGAATTCCCTCTGAGTGAAAAATGAAGATAAATTAATACTTACATTCAGTTTAACTAATTTGTTCAGCATTTAGATATACTTAGAAAGATTCAGTTTATGCATATACATGACACAGTTACTTTGTTGACTGAGTAATCTTATTCAAGATCTAAAAATATACATATTTTTACCCTTCCTATTATGCTCTGAATTCTTATTTGCATTATGAGTTGTTAAAACTATTACACTGACAACACTAAAACCTAGACTGTTTTTGAAGAACTGAAGCTTTAGATCCTATTTAAATTAAAGCTATGTTAAATTAAAAAAATAATTTTTACTTTAAAATCTTGATTTTGACAAACACCCTTTGTGTATTGGATGTGTCAAAGGAAAAGGACACTTAGGGATATTCACAGTAACTGTAATGACAGGTAATTTTTTTGAACAGTGACAAGGTAAAAACCAGAACAAACTTGCATTCTAGCAGAAAACCCACACAAACCTGTTCCACATCTACCTGGTGTATTTCAACTCGGAGTTTTCTGCTTTACAACTTGTTTACTCTTTGCTTATAACCAGGAGATAATCAGTATCTGCTTGTTGTATACATCTATCTTGAAAAATCTGAACTAGAGCATCCAAGAGCACTACTGTAAACCAGCAAAGCGAATGCTGCACATCAATTAGTTACAATTTTCAAATATTTCACTGACAGAAAAAGTTGTTTCAGCAGCATGTTTATTTTTTGGGGATGGACGCTAAGAAAGATTGAATAAATGCTCACTGAAGAGAGGAAGCAGAATGTGACTTCTAATTATGTTTCTTATTTTTCAAGTGCTCCAATTTTATGTTCTTTATCAAGGAGAAATATTTTCATATGCAATGCTGTCAACTGATGCAAAGACTTGCTGTCTCAGTTTCATGGTTGCAATTTGCTGAAGTCAGAATTGGTATGAAAACGAGCATACTGAAAGCAAAGACTATTTTGGAAATGAGAATATATTCACTACTTTTCTCATCTTCTTTCCATTGCAGCAAAAATTTGCCTAAACCAAGTATCTTTTCAGTCCTTTGAAATCTTCATAGATGTGTGCTGTTATAACACCACTTCTTTCAGCAATGAAAATCTGTTAAGATCTCTTGATGAGTAAGAGGTTTAAGTTTGTATCTTTAGAGGAAAATCCTCCTAGAGCTACTGAAATTCACTACTCAGATACTAAAAAAAAAAAAAAGCTTAATTTAAAAACAAAGAACGCATATATTTGGATGTTAGTTTTGGCCTCAGAAAATCCTTTAATCCATCAGATTTCTGCGTATCACTGAAAGTATGCATGGAATCAGATGATAGTTTTCATCCTCGGCCAAACACTGCAATCACAAAAATATGCATTTAAGAACTGTTGTGATTTTAGAGGAACTACTTATGTTAAAAGGTAGCAGTATTCTTTAAATTTTAATTTTTAACCCGTTTTCATTATCAAATGGAGACGGGGAGAATGGGAAAGTCAAGTTTCAAACAATAGTAAAATTTGCAGCAGGTAGTATTAAATTTTCAAGCACAACAGATTCTTCTCAAAGGTCTAAAAGCATTCCAATGCTATCTCACCTCAGAGTGCTGCTTCACCTTCACTGGCCTCAGCTGCTGTAACAAAAAATAATTAAACTATTACTGTGTTTGCACTCAACTCTATATGACCACTCTATTTTATTTTAATTGCAGTTATTGTATTAAGTATACCAAATTACTATATTTTGCCTTTTGTTCCTACCACTCTAATAATTTTACTACTTTTAAGCATCTGACAATACCACTCTTTTAGAAAATATCCCATATCAGACAGTGACCGGAGTACAGCCAATGGGTATAACACAGAAATTAATTCTGCCTATATTCTAATTTTTAGAAAATTTTTATATGCATTGCTGCTCTGTATTGCAATTCTGTTCTGAAAATAAGTGCAAGAACTCAAACATATTCACCCCCAAGTAATCTAAGTCTTAGCAAGATTCAAGGAAGTGACATTTTAGAATTCTGACTTTCCTACATGACATCATTCAGCAGCCTTAGTCATTTTCTTTTGATTGTAGTGCTTTCCATTTTAATTTGGCTCCCTATGAAATGACAAGGAACGTTTACCATACTATTAGTGCTGCAGAGTAGCTGGGATTTGTTAGACTAAATGAATGGGAACACTAAAGTGGAATGAAAGAAAAAGATCATCATTACCAGGGGACACTAAAACCAGAAAGCGTAATTGCAATAAGAAAATGAATGTCTAGTACCATTTTTACTCAAGTCTGAGATATCTACCATCCTATCTTTGAAATCCAAGTTCCTCCTAAACAGAGCCAGAGTCAAACTCAAACTTTGTTCCCAAGCAGATGAATTTAATGCAGTCTCCTGGCACTAAACTGAAGGAGAAATCTCCAAAGTGAGAGTGATACAAACATAATGGAGGTCTGCAGGGATTTGCTAAGTAGAGTTTACAGTGATTTTTCACAAGCTCTACTGTGCACCTTCACTTTGCCTCCTTCTTCAGCTGAGTTACATGAACTCTGGCATGGTTTTACTTAGTGGTGTGTGGAGCTGCAGCTTTGAAAGTCTGCAGTTCTTTAACCTGAAATATACACTTTGCACCAATGAACAAAGACAAGATAAAGCCATCAGAATGAGTGGCTTTATTTCCCTGAACAGAAGACTAGCACTTAGGAGATTCATTCATGTCTCTAAGAATTTAAATTCTCTCCTTTATCCATAAAACCAGAAACATTTGGCTGGTTTACAGTTGGTGGCATTTCTTTGCTATGAAAACACAGCACTTGGAATTACTGCTAATCAACTTGATAAAACAGTAGGGATTCAAATTAAAACCTCTCCACTTTTATTCCAAATTTTATTGTTGCTGCTGATTACATGAATTACGAGGAAAAATAAATTTAAAGAGGGTTTTTTTAACAAAAAATTTTCAACACATGGTATTACTAAATGCCTTTTGTCACTCCAGCAACTGGAGCTCTTGTTTTTCTTACTTAATGGAATTACCATGTTTTGGTCTTCACTATCAAAAAACCAACACCAACAAACCTCAAGAGTTGCCACAATAAATTACAAACATGAATTAGTACCCACAGCACACCCACAACATTTTACTTGTTCTGTCTTCTCCAGGCAAAGCTGCCTCCATCAGTTTCTTACACTACCAATTTCTTTGAGTGTTAATTCTCCCTTCAAAACAGCTCTGTTTCATACACAGTCATAGGCATAATTGACTTTAGGGAACAATTTTCAATACTTCAATTATTTGAATAGTGCTGTCCCACCAGCAAGAAATTGAAGGGAAGATGATTGATGCTCTTCTACCCTTTGGGATAAAACCCATTAGCTCACCAAAAGGCTCTTTAGATCCCCTAACACTGTAGGTGCAACTGGAGCCAAATAAAGGCACAGAAAACTTCTGAAATCAGTACAAACCTTTACTGTTGGCATGCTCTGCTTTTTTTGGTATTGTATGGGGTTTTGTTTGTTTGTGTGGCTGTTTTGTTGGGGGGGGGGAGGGGTTGTTGTTTTTTGGGGAGTTTTACTGCAAGTATGATTGTCTGGACAGAATGAGACTATGGATGTATGTTACGATGGAAGGAGTGCTGTTCTCCAGTCACTTTTCTTAGTTTACAGATACCTTTTCTTAGCTTCAGTCTGTAACACTATAGAAAACTTAGACCATTAGCTATAAGGAATCCACTCTGTGTTATTTGCATACAAAACATATGCATTTGTGCTCTTCCAGGTCACAGAACTGATTTTGTTTGCAAGAGAGCCATGGCACGGAAATACTAACTTCTGTGATACTTATTTCCTGGTTTCTGTGGTTACATAAAGGAAATAGCCTACAGGCTTTTGATAACATATTAACATTAGAAGACACAAGAAATGAGACCTATGAAGGAAAGCTGCTCTGCTCTGAAAATGATGCCTTGACTTGATGTGTGGAGAAGCAGCTGGTACACATGGTGCACTGCTGTGAATACTCTTTCTCAAGAAGATCTATAAGAATATACTGTATCACAAGTGGCACTGTTAAACCAATTTATAGTAAAAGGAGACAGAGGTGTTTAACCACTTAGATCAGCTGTTTTGTACATTTGAACCTCTGAATCTCATTTCCACTAAGAAAACAAGTTTAAAGAAAATACCTTTTGAATTTAATTCCAATGCACTGGATCACATTTTAATGTATTGTTTTGTAAGAGGTTATTAACAAGGTGTGTTCTGTAAAGAACAGCTGGTTTTATATGTTTAGAAAGACCAAGCTATAACAGTAACAATATTGTGGAAACAGGTTTGACTCAGTCTCATAATTTTCAAAGGAAAATCAGTTTAACACCAAGGGCTGAGAAGTACTTTTCCTGCAGCAACCACTTCTCTTGCATTCCAAAGGTCAGAAAAGAAGGTTCATTGGTTTGCATTTTTGGAGTATGACTATTACTGACAAATCAATGTGCCTCTTGCACTGCACATGGTCAGAAGTAGATTTGTCACTTTGAATGTTTGCACAATTGTGCTCATGAGCACTAGTTTGAAAAGTCTGACTACAGTGATATACCAAAAAAAATTGAAAGGCAATGCAAACCTATGAACAGAAGTACTTACCTCAATTCTGAGTCAGAATTTCTAGCTCAATTAGAAAACTAATCCCTAAAACAATTTAACAATAGTTATACAGTACTAAATTTGGGGACCAGAAGCAATCCACTGCTGTACATGTATGAAGTGGAATATGCCAAAACTGATTGTTTGAAAACTTCATCAAGCAAAACTAACTCTTACAAAGTAAAATGACACAATATATTCTTCCACAATATGTCACTTTGTCGCCCCTAATGGCTGTGAATATACTAAAAAATACATCTTATGACATATGCCATTTGCCATGGAGGCTGACAATATTGGGAAAGGTATAGGCTCACAGCCTGAGCTTCCTACTGATGTTCATCTGCTGATGAACTACAGCACTGGTGCCTAACCTTTAATCAGATGTAAGTTGTTCAGGCTATAAAGCCACTCACAAACTCTAAGCCCCTGCTATGCTTATCAATTATTATTAACTACATGTCAGTCACATGCCTAGGAACACTGATGTATCCCATCTATATATTTAGTGCATGTGAAAGCACACTGCATAAAGAATCCTAGAATCATTTCGGTTGGAAAAGATCTTTAAGATCACCAAGTCCAACCATTAACCTGGCACACTGCCAAGTCCACCACTAAACCATATCCCTAAGCACAACATCTACACATATTTTAAACACCTCCAGAGATGGTGACTCTACCACTTCCCTGGGGCATCCTGTTCCAGTGCCTGACTATCCTTTCCGTAAAGAAATTTTTCAAAATATCTAATCTAAATCACCCCTGACACAACTTGAGGCCTATTCCTCTTGCTCTGTCACTTGTTACTATGGAGAAGAGACCAACCTCATCTCACTACAACTTCCCTTCAGGTAGCTGTAGAGAGCAATAAGGTCTCCCCTCAGCCTCCTTTTCTCCTGACCAAACAACCCCAGTTCTGTACGATGACCCTTTTAACACTTGCTCTACTAACCCCTCACTAGCTTCATTGCCCTTCTCTGGATATGCTCCAGCACCTCACTGTCCTTGTAGTGAGGAGCCCAGAACCGAACACGGTACTCGAGGTGCAGCCTCAACAGTGCCAAATGCAGGGGAAAAATCTCTTCCCCAGTCCTGCTGCCCAAACTATTCCCCATACAAGCCAGGATGCTGATGGCCTTCTTGTCCACCTGGGAACGCTGCTGGCTCATATTCAGCCGGCTGTTCACCAACACCCCCGAGTCCTTTTCCAAAAGCCACTCTTCCTCAAGCAAGATGTCTCAGAAGTAGTGCCCAACATGCAACACCTTGGTGGTTTGGGCCCTGCAAGGGGTTCTTGCAGAGACCACGCTTTTATTAGTTCGAAAAGAAAGTGACTTCTCCTGGCTCGGTGGTTTTAAGGAGAAGCAGCCCTATACGCTGTACGGGTGTTTTTGATGTATTAAATCTAAAACCAGAATGCCTCTCCCCGTATTTCCAGTCAAGCCTTCACTCCTGTAACTCAGTTTCCACAGATTGAACACATCACAGAGTCTGGTACCAAAGATGAAGAGGCTTTTTCAATTTCACGCAGAAACATTTTCCTTCTACTCCACCTCACCCACTCACTTACCAAAAGGCACTTCCCAGCCTCCAGAGCCGGCGTGCAAAGTGTGCACTTAACTTGAGTGCTCCAGGAAAGAAACACAAACCCGCCAATACAGGACCCCACAGGCAAGACAGAGAAGGCCCACCCCCGGCCCCCCTTCACCCTCAGAAAAACACCCCGATTCAGCGGAATTCCCCTGGCCCCTCACCCTGGGCCTGCGGTGCTGACGCGGCGGTGAGGTACCGGCCCGACCCGGTCATCCGGCCCAGCCGGCCCTGCGCATGCCCGCTGAGGAGCAGAAGCCCAGCAGCCGCCATTTGCTCGCCCTTCTAAGGGAAAACCCACCCGCACGCCTCCGCGGGACTGTCTCCTCCCTCACCCCGGCGGCGCCGCTGTGGGGTCCCTCCCACCGCTGTGACGCAGCGTTACAGGGGCGGTGGGGCTGGGCTCCTCCTCCTTCTCCTCCTCCTCTCTGCCGAGCCGCCGGAATGCCGAAGCTTAGCAAGGAGGCCAAGCAGCGGCTACAACAGCTCTTCAAGGGCGGCCAGTTCGCCATTCGCTGGGGCTTCATCCCCGTTGTGCTTTACCTCGGTCAGTGGCGGCGGGGGGACCGCCCGCTCGGCGGACGTTGGGGCGGAGAGGGGTTATGGGGGGGGGCGAGGAGGGAGCGGACGTCTGTGCGTGTGTGTGTGTTGGGGATGGTGGTGGTGGTGTTTGCCCTCGCCCTCCCTCCTTCCCGCGCCTTTCTTGCTCTCCTGGCTCTGTAGGAAGAAGGGGGATGGCGGAGGTGCGGGGAGGGGGGGCAGCAGGCAGGGCACGTGCAGTGGGGAGGCTTTCCCCGCCGCGCACTGCCTGCCCTCCCTCCCCGGACTCAGAGTCTCCCACTGCGCCGGCGCGGCTCAGGCAGGGTCTTGGGGGGGGCGGGCGGACGACGACTTATGGGGGGTGGCGACACTAGAAGACCCGCGGGGTAGGTTTGCCCCTACGAGGTGGTTGCTGCGTCGGGTTTTTTTTTTTTTCGGTTGTTGTTATTTTTATAATTAGTTTCTTTTAACAAGGTTTTCCTGCCCCTTTCCCTTCCCGGAAGCAGTTCCCTTCCCCGGTGAGGGGCGGGCACCGCGGGGGGTGGTCGGGCCCCGCTGGGGCTGAGCGTGCCCCGCAGCAGCTTGGCCGCAGACGAAGCTGCGGGTAAATCCTGCAGAGCTTCCCGGGTGCTCCAGCAGGATTTCCCGGCTGCTTCTCCCTCGGGGTGTGAGGGAGCGCGGCCGCTGGCTGAGGCTGGGTTTCCAGCTGGGTGCAGGTTACGGTCTCTCCGAAAATGTCGCGGCTCCTGATTCGCTGTGGAGCGTTCAGGGGATGCCGTGGTGTCAGGCCTGGGGTGTGTTTTCCCCTTTCTCCTTGTCATATGGTGATGGATCCCTCCCGGTAATTCTCACGCTGAGTTTGGGCTGTGTGCCATCAGCTGTTCTTGTTTAAGAGCTCGACCTGCTTCAGATTGCTGCGTGTGCAAGCAGGCCTGACACTTGCGCTGGTTTCTTCTGTGCCCAGGAGCCCTAGGAAAAATGCCCTGCTTTGTGCAGCTGGATTACTTTCTGCCCCAACTCTGCTGGGCCTGCTGGGAGAAGCATCTGAAAGAGGCAGCATCTTTGCCATCAGTACAGGAGGAGGAGGGTGTGAATCCTGTTTGCAGTCAGAGCCAATAGTTTTTAATTGACTGAAGGGAATGCAGTGTCCAATTTGAAGGGCTTTGGTTGCTCACTTAATAGGGAATAATTAGAAAAAAGTTGGTCTCTTCAACAGTTACATACATGCTTTAACAACAACCAGTAGAAGAGGCGACTCCCAACACTGGGTGAAACTAATTGGCAGTATTAGGTTTGAACTTTAGTTACATTTGCAGTTTTAGTTTATCGGTTCTTTTAAATTGATAATTTTTGGGTGGAAATTTCAGTACTGTTTTAAAAACTAATTTTGCTGAAGTTTTGTTTTGGTTTTACTTCGGTGACAGTATCTGTGAATATGGGAATGATGCTTTTTGTCCCAAGGCACAGTAGAGGAAATTAGTTATTTCAAGTCATGTAGAGCCATCTCACTCTGTTTACAGTTGTTCTAATACCAGGGTGCCTAGTATATTTCTGTTATGTAGCAGTAAGGAACTTAAATTGTAGTAGTTTAACTTCATACCACCTGAAAATGTGTGCTGTTCTACATCTACGTTGTCATCTTAGAAATTTGTTTGCTGTAATGGAAGATGTTAGAAGCATAAAACCATTCTGGTCAGAAAAGACCTTTAACATCATTAAGTCCAACCAAAGAACTTCCAGAAATTTTGAGGTTTTGTGTTTTTCTGTGAGGCTTTCTAGGTCAAGATGGGATACTCAGGGGTTATATGAAGGAATCCAGTATGTGAATGTGCAATTATAGATCATTGGTCAAGTTTTTTTGTTGCTGTTTTTTTAAAGTGGCTATCCTTGGTCTAAGTAGGTAAATTAGACCACTGCAGTTTTGTTAAACCTTGCTTGCTTATTTAAAAGTACCAGGAGGGAAGGGGAAAAACTGATAAACAGTGAATTCATACACACAGAGTATGACTTTTAATACAACTTCGTGAATTTTAATGCAATGTTGCTGCATGGGAACAGAAGAAAATTAGTCAGGGTGTTTAACAGTTTTAAATCACGCAAGGTTATCTGCAAAGAGCTGACCCGGTGTCCATGAAATTAGTGGAGGTTTTTCCATTAACCTTCATGGGCTCTGTTTCAGGCAAGCTGATGTTGATTATTTTACACAAACAAGGGAAATAATGTATTTGTTATGTAATACACATTTCTAGATAACAAATGTAGAAGAGAGTGTGTTGAACAATGTATGTACTTCATACTTCTGCTTCAAGACTTGAAATTTACAGTCCAGCAGACAAAGATGAACCTTAGTACACTGAATTGTGAATTGTTTCTCTACTGTACATTTGCTTTAGTGAGTTGGTATTTGAGTCGTTAGCTGAGGATGAATTCTTTGTAATTTCTTTTGATTTTCCTGGGAGTTAGAATGACAAACCCCTTGTTTCCTTGCAAAGATTTGTACTAGGTGGCTTTTTGAAAAGTGCCAGTAAACCCAGAAGATTTTAGGTTTAATTGATTTAACATTTAGAATTCTCTCATCCTAGATTGAGTGAACTGTTACTGCATTATTGCTTTCAAGTTCTGCATCAGATGTCATGGCAGAACATTGCCTGCTAGGGCTCAACGTGCTCACATACACCAGTTATAGGTGTTTCAGGTGATTTTACCTTGTGTTGTTTTCTGAACAGCCCTTAAACTCTGTATGTTTGTGTGTGTGTGTGTTTATAGGTAGGTAAGTCTTGATCTTTGCCATAGGTAACTTCTTCCATCTTGCATAGCTAGGTGTCCCTGGATTTTAAGGCAGATAAAAATGAGTGTAAGAATAAATAAATTAAAAAAATAGTCTGTACCTGTGTCTGTTTTCTCTGCTTTATAGCCCTGGTGAGAGTGTGTAGTTTTTGTTCTGGTTCGTGCACAACTTCATGCCATGATTCTGTTCTCAGTAGGCTTTCTTGTTTATTGCGATTTAAAGTGCTGGAATAATTTAGTGATTTATCTATGTAGGAGTCTGCACATAGATATTGTTATATATGTACGCAATGTGTGTTTCACTTCAGGTTTTAAGAGAGGTGCAGATCCTGGGATGCCTGAGCCAACCATCTGGAGGTATGTATCAGCTCTGAAAAACCAGTGCAGATAGTTTGGGATGTTATCTCTGGTTGTTAGCCCTGGACAGCAACAGTTGCAAAGATTTCTTTCATCCAATATTTTTAATTGTTCAGAGTGAAAGCAAAGCTGGTCATGGTTCTTATTTCTTTAGAAATCCAAACAAGACAGTGAAAAACAAGGTCCTGGGAGGGCCTTTCTTTTAATCTTGCATGGCTCTTAAGAGTATGGGATTTCCTGCACCTTTGGAGTGGAAAACAAGGTCCTGGGAGGGCCTTTCTTTTAATCTTGCATGGCTCTTAAGAGTATGGGATTTCCTGCACCTTTGGAGTGGAAACTGACCTTCTAAGCTGTTGTTTGTGTAAGTTTCTGCTCTGAGAAATAACTTTTCAGGAAACCCAAGTTCCTTCTGCTTTTGCAAATATGGTTGTAACACTGCTTAACAGCTGCATGAAATAAAGAGCTACTTATACTTCAGTATTAGCCATAGTCATGAAGCAAAGTGAATTTGCTCATGTTGCATTTTTCTTGAGGCACTGGTTGTTAGTGCTGCAATATCACGACATTAGTAATACATAAATTCTTGCAGTATTTGAGTTTTATTGGAGGGCTTCCTGTGGATCAGGCTAATTAGAGTTCTGAAGAAAATGTGATTCTTTTGCTTGCCTTGAAAGATCTTCAGTTACTGCATAGAACCAGGCATTCCTAAGGTAAATAATTGATGGACTGTACTGTTTGCAAA
The DNA here is from genome assembly GCF_036169615.1 of Heliangelus exortis. Lineage (NCBI taxonomy): Eukaryota > Metazoa > Chordata > Aves > Apodiformes > Trochilidae > Heliangelus > Heliangelus exortis. Next base: position 40,846,034 of record NC_092423.1, read on the forward strand.
GTCATAAATTAACTCTTCTAACTTCACATTAAAAATGCATAAAAAGAGTTTTTTAGGATACAATGATTCAAGGGAGCTACTTTTAACAGTAGAAAATGTGAGAAAAACAAACAAACAAACAAAAAAACAACCCTGGCAAGACCATACTAGAAGTTCAGTAAAACCTTCCATTGTCTTAAGAACTAAACTGCTGGAGTTGTTTGTCTGCTATTTTAGCTTCAATACCAGTTTGATACGTTTTTCTTGGTCCATTAGATGTCTCTACACAGCATAAAGTATGGATATCACTCTATAGTGTATGAACATTGATACCAAAGCATGTGTTTGGGTCTTATCTGAAGCTCATGGATGCTTATTTTGCTGTGCACCTGTTTGTGCTCTGTATGGTTAAATTTTACTTTAAAAATTACTTTATTTCAGTACATTTACAGGGCTGTCCCTTCAGACTTCTGTTTTACAAATACCCATTTAAAAACAAGTAATGCTGCAAATCTGATTCTTTTTTTCCTACACTCTCCTCTTCCAGTCTACTTTGGGGATGAAGGATGTGGCAGTCCTGTTCTAGAAGCAGCTGATGGACAGAGGAAGTGTCTGAAGATATGTACATTCCAGAGGATGAGGTGGACACTTACACCAGCTGGCCCATATCAGCTTGCTAATGACATAGGTTGTACATACAACCAAGTGGAGTTTATATGGACCTAATTTATTTGCATTACAGTGTAATTAAATAAATACAGTTTCAATGGATACGCATTAGTTTTAAGTTTTTTACATAAGTATGATGTTGGTTTTTTTGTTTTTTTTTTTTCTTACAGAACCAACCCCATTGTTGGTTTTTAGGTTTGGGGTTTTTAACTTTGGTTTCTCACGGTGACATTCAGCTCCCGTGTGTATTTGCATTATAATGATCTGTTGGGTGAAGATTCTTCTTTATTTTCACAGTAAAGAGAAAACTGAGCTAATGTTTGAAACACCTAAGTATTCTTCAAAGATTTATTGCCTGAAGCATTGGTAGCTTCTGCAGCTTGTCACTGTGCTGACCTTGGGGTTTTTTGTGGTTTTGTTTGGTTTCCCCTTCACCCCTCCCTTCTGCTTGGATTTGTTCACCTCTGGACACCTTGAGGACTGAGAGATGACTGGTTTTTCCTAGCATAATCATACAGTAAAAAGTACACTTTCCTGCCAAATTTTCCTTTAAATGCTATATATGTTTCCCATAATTTGGGATTATTTGAGGACACTCCAAAAGTGCTGTGTATGTGTATATAGTGCTCTTATTGTAAGAGGAACTTACTCTTACAAATGGAGAAAACAAGTATGCTAAACAATATACTTTATTTTTAATCCTAAATCTTGTTCTTTGGGATATGGTTGGTTTGGCTCCAGTTGGTTTCCTCCCTAAAATCCAAGCACTGAAATGGCAATTGCTTGGTTTCTGTTCAATAGAAGCGGCGTTGGGTCAATTACTTTCTCCTCTTTAGAACAATACAGGCCAGTTTGTATCTCTGCTGTGATTTTTAAAATAAGGTTTATTGACTTCCTAGTTATCATTGCAACAGAATTGCAAACAAAAGTTTTACATTATTTATTTGAGGAATAGATTCTTCATTGTCTGATCCTGTATGAAAATTCATGGTAAAACTACGCTTTTTTTAAGGGTAGATGTGATTGGAAAGAAAATAAGAAATGAGCCAAGAAGAAAATAATTGAAATACAAGAATTCTGAAAGAAAAAAAGTGTGAAACATTTATGAGGGCTAATGTAAACAAATTTTTGTTCCTAAAATTCCATTAATCGAAGCAGTTAAATGCCATAAAATATTGGGGTGGCTAACGATAATAGACCACTGACAGGGTAATGGAGCAGAAGACTTGTGACCCTACACCCTGTTGCTAGTGCAGATTTTCTAGCGCCTTTTTTTTTAATGATAACTTCAGACTAATGTAGCTGCTCATATGTCTTAAATTATAAAAGGAGTTCAAATTCTGATCCTTTTCTTTTTGACTGATCCTAACTACAACAGTACTGAAACAGTCTCTTGGTACTTGAGTGGCTTTAGTTATGAGAAACTTTTTTGCTTCTGCTGAAACAGCTGGAAGAACCAGAGATAATCAATATGAAGATGTATGATATCCAGTGTAAAGTTACTCTGATTTATCAAAATCAGATTTTGCACTTCACCAAAGGAATAGTGAACCCAGCAGTGTGTGTGTGGACCCAGGCACCTGCACAAGTGTATTTCATATGCTCTGTTGTGTGTCAGACATCTGGGGATGTGGTTTGTGGGTCTGTGGTTGCCACATGGTTTCTCTGGCTGCTTTCCAAGAATAGTAGTATTTGGCAAGAGGGAAAGAAACAGGGAAGTGTTCTTGTCTCATTTGTTAAAAGTTTTACATAAGCTTGGGTATATCGTGCATAGGCTGAGTTCTGTGATCTCACTGTGCTTAAAATTTCCTTTAAAAGTAGTTGTAGCTCAGGTTTTTTTGAGATTTGGAATTGTAGGATAAATATTAATTATGTAGTTACTGTTTTGAAATTTCACTTTGCCTGTGCTGGGTAGTAAATTTTTGGCAATTCACTACTATGATGGAAGTAAGTGAAATTATTTTCTCAAAAAAAAAAAAAAAAAAATCAAATATGCTTCAGTAAAGTCATTAGCATGGCATAGAACCTTTGAGAGGGGGGGAAAAAGTCTTTAATAGTACATTCAAGTCAAGTTAAATTGAATGCCAGTATGTAGCGTAACATTTTTCTTTTGTAAAACCAGGCAGTGTTTAATCCAGTTTCTTTCTTTCTCTCTCTCTCTGCATAACTAGAAGGCAGGTGGGACTCCTTAAACACTCAGGTTTTTCCCCTGAAAAAAGCAACAGAATAAGCATTAACTGTAAGTCTTGGTAACAAATTATAAGGTAGCAAAAAAACTGTATCGGATGAAAATTTTTTTCCAAGTTTAAAAGTGAAGAAATCTTTGGTAGTAGCATCTTGAAATTACTCTGCAGTTTTTGTCATTTTCACAAAATTCAGGTGTACTTTTCAGAGCAGATCAGTGTTCTTTGAAGCTATATGTTGAGTGGATTCCTATGAAGAGTCTTAATTCCTTAAAATAACTTCAGTAAATATGCTAGTTTCAATAAAACGTTTTTTTTTTTCTGATGGTGCTAGGGAGGTTAGGTCTCTGGAGTAAAGTGAAGGAATGTTTGTCTAGGCTGTGGGCTCATGACTTGAAGTCAGGAATTACTTGTTTAAATGTCCTAATCTCTAATTTTTGCTTCTCCATCTTTACTGCAGTAAAACCTGGGAAAGTTTTATTTTACTGTTGGGAGACACTTCAGACAAACATGAGCTCCTCTGCTTAACTTTTATGGATCTCTATGGTGTGAGTCAGTAGCTTCTGCAGCCGAATATGGATTCTTTCCTGTAATGTGATCCAGTCCTGTGTGAACATTTTAAGTGTTGGGATAAAGTCAGGGAGTAGTGCAGCGAGCTGTGACTTCCAGATTTGAGCTCAAGGCTACAAGCTGAGGTGTGTGAAATAAAATCATTGATGCCTTCCTGTGTGCTGTGAAGATAGTACTAACTTTGAGGTATCTTCAGCTGATCTTATCTGGAAGCAGGAACTGTTTGGCTGTGTGTCTTTTGGCTGAAAGGTGGAGGTGGAGTGTGTTTGTGGTTTCCTCTGTCAGGGAAATACCCCAAGTGGGAGGCTGCCATGGGAGCCTGTTGTACCTAGTGACAATTGTGCAAGAAGCCAAGGGGAATGTTTCCACCCAGATCCCTCTTAATGACATCAAAGGTTGCTGTGTTCATTACACTGCTTGTCAAAAGTAAAGGCACCTTGAGGATTTTAATGCAGTAAGAATGCCCTGTTCTCCATCTGCAGTCCCATGCCCATGTTTTTTTCACATCAGGAAGATGTTTCTCCTTATCAAGGTTTTCTGGCCTGCCTCCTGCAATGGTGACAATGGCAGCAGTGCCTTTTGTTTTGTTTCCAGAGAGAGTGTATGTAAACAGAGTTTTTTCCTTGACCTAAAACTGGAGAAATGGGCTGTTTCCCCCCCTTGGCTAGAGTATGTTGTAGAATACTATCCAAGCATCAGGAGGTTGTGGTGGGCAAGGAGCAATATGATACCCTGTCTTCTGAGTATCTTGTTCACTGGCACAGTGATTTCAGCAGCTGGTAGTGGTTTTACCATTCAGGAACAATTTCTGCATTTTTTTTTCTTTAAACTGCTTCTCCCATCATTGTGTTCAGCTCAAGTCAGGAAGTCAGTTACAACCTGGTACCACTGGGTAATCTTGATGGGCAGCAGTTCTTCAGCTCTCAGTTGTCACAGCCCTGTTAGCAAAGCATCTGCAAGCTTGGCTCTGAGGGGCTTCCTGTGAGTGAGGGCACAGCAAACAGTGCGGAGGGGTAGGAAATACAGATAAGGTGAAAATTAAGTAAAAATATTAAGAAAAAGGCATGCAGAGCAAACAAGGAGCCACAGATCCTGTGGTACTTAGCATGTGAAGGGAGTCTTGTGAGTTTGGTGGTTTTCTTGTTGTGTGGTGATCTCCTGGTAACAGGGTGTGAAAAATTGGTCCATTCAGAGGCATTGCTAAACAAGGGAGAGAAAATCCCAACCTGGCTCTCAGTATTTATTTGTTCTTTATAATTTAATTTACAAATTTAATTGTTAACTAAAGTACCTACTTGATTGCTCCAAAAGCTCTTCAAGGCCTGGCCAGTTCTGAGGTAAAAATGAAGGAAATTTAGAACAAGTACTTAATTGTGCTACAAATTCCTGGTGTCAACACAGCTGGCAGTAAGTCACTGTACTGTATCTCATCACAGTTATAAAGCAGTAGGTACATGCTTTTTTCTTGAATTCAGCAGCAAAACTCACATAAACACTAAACCTGTAGCTTTCTGGTAAGTAAGCTCTGCAGGCCAAAGCAATGTCCATACTTTTGTCACATCAGGCTCTTGTGTTGGCAAGGTATAAAATGCATCCTTTGCTTCTTTGTGCATCCATCTTCCAACGTGGCCACAGATGAAGGGCTTCTTTAGATCTATTTTTATTGTGGTGTGATGTAAGTGAAATGGATCTAAAGCATTGTTTTTCATTAGGAAAAAAATGCTTAACCAAACTCTATAGCCTGGGTATTTTTGGAAATATTTTGTTAGAGTTGGAATTTAAGCTATCATGGCACTGATAAATTTGGAAATAAAGTTCATTACATCTGTTCTCGCCCCAGGAGTATAGACCACATCCTGGTTAAATGTCATATGACTAATTTAGTTTTTACAAGTGACTACTTAATTACAATTTCTAAATCCTTTTCCATGATGGTGTGCAATGCAATAGCCATTTCTTTGTTAACCTTTTGGGTTACTTGCATTGTTTCTTGGTTATGCTTATGCTAATCAAGTATTAGGGGATGGGTAAGAGAGGATGCTTATCTGCTAAGTGGAAAAGGATATTTAACTCTGATTATATCATCTGATTAAAAAGTCAATTCCAAGCTTGTATCAAAAATAAGTTTGAGCAACAACAAAGCAGGGGAAGAATTATTAGCCTGGAAAATGAAATAAGCCCAGATTTCTAGTTGTTCCAACTCTGTTTCTCAGTGTCCTCTTTATTCTTGTAGAGAATCCCTAAAGGGTGCAATTTGTGAAGTACAGCCTGAAAGCAGCCCCTTTCCTGCCAGACTGGGAGATTACCTGTACGTCTGCCTGAACCCCAAATGGTCTCACTTCTAGGAATTTTTTTTTTTTTTAATTTTTTTAATTCCTAGCCCTATCCCAAGTTACTGAGCTGTATGATTAGGGGGAGTATAGGTCTTCTACTTTGAGGGTGTTCATAGTCAAGCTTGATAGTGTCTGTTAATGCATGTTTATGTGGGATCCACATGCATGGGCAATATATGGTACGTTTTCCCTTTATGTCTCCTCCCAGTATGTGGGAATTGGGAGAGGAGGCAAAGGCTATTGCTGTGCAGCAGGGGTGATGTGGGAGGCAATTTTTCTGTGGAGCTGAGGACCAGAGCTTTCCCTAGGTGATTTTATTCTTCTGTCTGCATGGGATTCTCTTGGGGCACAAAGCTAATATGATTTGCTTATGCATCATGTCCTTATTTATGTGGTGCAGAATATACGACCGTGTCTATTAATACATAAGATGAAAGGGATAAAGAAAGAACTGATCATAAATATATTTGCTGTTGCTGAAACCAGTCAGAATTTTGCCCTCTGTACAGCTGAACAGGAATAAAATAATGAAAATGCTGAGTTATGTAAGCACTGTCTCATAGAAATAAGTATGGCAGAGCAAACCAGATTTGGTTTTCTGAGTCTGAAGATTGCTTAAATTTTTCGAAGTAGATTTTTTTTTTCATACAGATTGAATCCTCTTAGATTCTGGTCACTGAATAGAAATTCAGCCTGCAAAATTTCTGTAGTATGTTTTCTGATGACTGTCAAAGTCAAATGTATTTATTTTACAGAAATTAGTAAATTTTGTCAGCAATTAAATAGTATTTCAGTGTAGGAGCCAGCAGCGGTTGCATTTTCAGGGGGTGTAGGGGTGGATTTTCTTTTTTCTTTTACAAAGAAGAAAGAAATTCACTGAGAGAGATCAGACCTAATCATCAGACTTGAGAAGCAAGGGTTTGCAGGAAGCTTCCTACCCAGTATCACAAGGTTAGTAGGAATACATACATATGTATCTAGGCAACACTTCTTGACCATTAGACTCTGATATATGCTATTGTATACTTACCTTTCCAACACTTTTATCCTTCTAATTGGATACAGAAAAAACTGGTCACACCAGTGGCAAACTGGGAAGTTTCCCATCCAGCAAAGCCGATTTAATGGCTCATTACTGCTGATGGACCCGATGGATCATCAGCTTCACCTTAACTTTTCCATCACTTGTAGCATCTGCTCCTTAACTCTGTTAGCATCTACCCTCACTTTCCATCAGCCACTGATAAAATATGTGAAGGTACTAAAGGTGCAGACAGTCTTTTAAAAGTGGTTGTTGTTCTTTCTGCCAAAATTGAGTGCTTACATCAGTACATGGGCTTACTGGGCAGGGGGTGGTACTGTGACCTGCAAAGTGGATGAGGCCGAAATGTTTTATTATTTTTTGAAAAAAGTTTTTCAAGAATCTGAATTTTTTTTATTAAATAAAAAGAAGCTTCAGAGACTGTAATTTTAAAGAAAATGTGTTACAGATTACTGTAGTTATATTGTCTTCCTAATTTTTTTCTCTTGTCTAGCATTTTAATGTCATGTCCACAGCACTAAGGAATATTTTGTTTCTCATCTTGCACACAGTTTCTTAATACTGTGGGCTTTTTTTTGCACATTGTAGGGTGTATGCATGCTTTTTAACATAGCTTTACCCTCTTCCTGCATTAGGAAAGCAAATTTTTGGAGTAAGGGGAATTACTAATTTGAGCATTTTGAAATCCATGTGTGAAGTTAACAAGTAAGGGTGCAATAGGAACATGGGAAACATCTGGTTGGGGTCTTGGAGAGGCTGGTCCTTTACAGCAGCAGTATCCAAAATGCTTCTTTGCTGTTTAGTTTACTGGTTTTTAGAGACAAATTTGGGTCTTTTTTGGGTTTGGGTTCATTGTTCTTTTGGGGTTTTTTTGCCTTGCTCAGCAAGCTTGCTCTCAGTTAGGGGGAGCTCTCTTCCATAGAAGCACTCAGGTATTTCTTTGTTTCTCAGAATAGCACAGTTATTTTTGAGCATAGATTTTTTTTTTTTTTTTTTAAAGAGGAATGTTCATTTTTATTGTTCTGGGTTTTTTATGTGTCTGTGCTACTCGGCCAACTAAAATAAACATTTTGTATTTATTACTTATTATAAAATATTTTCTACATAATAAACTGGAAAAGGGATGATAAATTGGTTAGTTTGAGAGGCCTCATGACACGGTCAGCAGTGTTTAGTTCTCTTCTGGCTTTTATATGATTTCCCCACTGCAAGTCTTCATGTGCCACAAGCACCAAAGAGTGTAGATTTCAGCACGTAGTGCTTATCCTGGGACCAGTCCTGAAGCTGTCACAGTGACAGTGGAATGATGGCCAGCCAGGCAGCTGCTGCCTGCAAGTACCCTGAGACTTGCAGGTGGCTGTGGAGAATCCATAGGTAAAATGATGGCAACTCAGCAGTAGCAGCAGAGAGAACCTTCCCTGCAGAATGACTTGAAAGTTGACCTTCCCACCCAGCCAGTGGTAATTTTTGTTCATCGTCTACATCCTGAAATGTAGTAGCATTTACATCTTGACTAGAATTGTGGACAACCTGAGGTGGCCACCAGCTGAATTGGTGCTGGTGGGAAGTGTGGGTGCTTGGCTATCAATTGCAGTAGACTTCAGTACCTTGTATCTTGGATGCTTCCTGGCATTCAAGGAGAAAATCGGTGTTTGTTTACCTGTAGTGTACAATGTAGCTAATGATGACCTCGGGCAGCCACCCACTACTGGGAGGGATGAGTCCAGCACGTGTCTTTTTTTTTTTTTTTTTTTTTTTCTTTTGTCTGTCTCTCTTCTTGCCTTCTTCTCACATACTAGAAAGTCCTTAAAAGGTCAAATGTGGAATTCACATTTGAGTCTCACAGCTATTGTCGAAATAAAAAAAATTGGTCTTCAACCAAGTGGTCACTGAGAAAATCTCTGTGAAGGTAAGCTGTGAAAAAGCCAAACCAGGCTTTCCTGTGTCTCATAGAGCACATGCCAGGACAGCTGAGATCATCTGTGTTGTGAGAAAAACTCATTCACCACAGACATCTTGAAAGTGACCACCTTGATGTCTCCTCATTCCGTCTTGAGCTGTTGCACAACTGGAGACGTTGGTTTGACCATATTGGGCAAAGCTGTGGTTTGTTTTGTTTTGAGGCTCTTGAGATGCAGGCTTTGGGTGGACTGGTCACAGTTTTGGCATCTCCAGTGGTGGAATGTGTGTGTGTGGATAATCAGATGGCTCAGGGGAAGAGGAGAATTCACTGACCTCCTCATCCACATTCCAGGGCTTGCCTTTCATCTCCTCATCTGTACCACTGTGCTGGTTAGCAAAAGAGAGGGTAATTAATGTTCCACCACTTGTGGGGACAAAGCTGGAGAGGTTCTTGCTTGTACCCCTTGTTTGGGCTGTGAATTCCTCAGGACTTACCTGCAGAGCTAAAATGAAGGTGATGATACAGCTCAGAAATGTTTTGGTGGTTTTGTACTCAGGTTAAGGACCTCTTTTGTTTTGTTTGTTTGTTTGTTTCTCTCTACAGTATTGAAGAAAATAAGTTTGTGTTATGTGGCCTGTCCATTGTGGTGGAATATAAACTACTAAAGACAATTGCCAACAGTCATTGATATATCAGCAGCAATATGTTAATTTAGATCACCTTAGGAAAGAATCTGTTTGTTTTTTTCCTGCTTCTCAGGGGTGGGGGTGGGAAAGATGTTGAGGCAAACTGGGAAAGTTCTCTTGGATGCCAGCAGTAATTCTAATCAGATAATAGTATTTCAGAGTATGTCAGAGCTGTTTATGTCTTACCATTTTATTTGTTTAAAAAAAGAGGTTACCTGACTTGTAAGGAGATGCTTACAATTACAATTTTTATGACTAGGGGAACTGTTAATTTGTTTCTCAAGAGCAATGATACTTTGTGTTCATTAGATGTCATGTTTCATGCATCTGGTTCTTTTATATCCCACTTTAAGACTTATATATTGATTAAGCTGTCTGTGTATGTGTGTACATATGCACTATGTAGATTAATGACCTGATTATACAGACAAGTGTTCCTTAGTCTTATTTAAAATACAAACAGGTTCTCCAGTTGTGGCTTGTTTTGTTCAGATAGCTTTTATTTGTTAAAAAAAAAAATAAATAAGTCATAAATACAGTCTCAAATATTTTAAAAGCATAAGTTATACAACGTTTTTTCTGGCTTTTGAAAATATTGTTTTGTTGAATGCATATTAAATAAGTTTGTATTCTGAATAGTGTCAGTAGAAATGAAATAAAATAGGTCCTTCATTTAAATTATTTCTAAATATCAAAAATATAAATAGGAAACATTAGAAATCAATAAATATTTTAAATACAATAAATAGGTTCCCAGAAGGAAATAAGCATGTATATAAATGCAAACCATTGTTACTATTTCTAGTTCTTAAAACAGAACAACACTGTCATCTGCCACATGACAGATTGTAAGAAAGGATTGTGCCTGAACTAAAACATTCAGACACTGAAACTCCTGGTGTTTTTCAAATAGCGAACAGCCCTCACAGTTTTCTCCATAAATGAAGTAAAGTCTCGGAGGATGAGGTGAGTGGTGATTTTCTCTATCCAGGTCTTATTGGACTTCAGCTTTGTGCGGAGGGATTTCCGGGTAGCTGACTCTGGGATGGTCACTTCCTCAGGATTGATCACCTGTGAAAAACACAATATTGGGGTCCCCCAGTTAAAATGTTGCAGTGGAGCTTGTTGGTGAGCATCAGTTTATATGTGTAATAGGTTCTTGACCCACTGTGTAGCCACCCTTTCTGTATTGTGGATGTCATCTCCCCCTCCCAGCCCCAGGACCTGTGCATTCCTGCACCCCTTGCTTTGTGGTGGGCTTTGAGGTATGTTGGTGCCTGCTGTGGTAACTGGAAGGACTGGGGGTTCTCTCCTCTGATCTGTACTCTTTGTTTGGGTTTGGATGCAAGGTCTAGCATCCAAGACCAACAAGTCTGCACTGAACAGATCAATACACCTCTCTTGCTATTTGTTAACAGTGTGGTTAGGTGGGCAGATGCTGATCATGGTTTGTCCTGACCTGTACTTGTTGCTACATCCTGAGTCCTAACTTAATTCTGTGACATTGGAATACTCTCACGTTTTGTAGTAGATTAACAGTTGCCAAACTTGTTTAGCTGCTTAATTCTTACTTTCCAGGCATTTAGGCACGTGGGAGACTACGTGTCACCAACTTTCACTGATATGTGGGGCTCCTGACTGCAAAATGAGTAAAAGGAGTTGCGTTTCTAATGCTGACTGACAGCACTGGGTACCCGTTAGACAAATACCTTTTAAAAACTTATCCTGTGAAGTGGGTAGGTGACTTCTGAAAATGGGAGTCACTCACCCAAATCACGGAGCTGTTTTAGATGATTGGTTGTCTTGAAGTTTAAAAAGAAAATACTTGCTCCTTCCTAGTTTTATGATCTCCCATACCCTTTAACAAGTGACAAAAACATGCATGCCTCCTGCCAGAACATCTTTTTCAAATTTCAGTAGGATATGAATTTGGCAGTGGATTCTGATCACAGAACCAGTTACTGGTATATCCAACCCCTTGCTGCACACTGTAACAGTTTGTATCTGGATATCCAGATAGGTATCATGCTGACAGATTTACCTGACAGAAGTGACAGGTTTTGTCCTTTGTCCTATCTTCTTGCCTTAACTAAATAGCAGATGGACCTCTCTTGTAAAGAAAAAATTCCACCTGGAGATTGACTCCTCTCTTTCTCAAAAACTATAGTTTTAACAAGTGCAGGTTTTGATTTTGATTACTTTAATTCTTCTTGTTCTAATTAACCTCAATGCTGCCAATTTTTAAAAAAAGCTGGTCTCCCCAGGTCATGAAAAGACCTTTCTGCAAACATCAAGTTGGAAGCCAATAGTTACTTGATGTCATATGACAAGACTATTATTCTTAGCTAGCACAAGGTGAAAAAATGTAGTTCAGTTCCCTTTTGCTTAAAGAATGATGGACATAAACAAATATGTTAGGAAAGGTATGGCAAACACACATTGGGTTTTTCAGATTCTGAAAAACACCTTCAAGGAAATAATAGCCTGAGATTTTTGCTGTCCTTACTCACCTGGGTGGTATTTACCCAGGTAAATAGTTACCCTGACAACAAAGGAAGTATTCATGTTAAGGATTATTAACACCATTATTATTAATTCCAGGAATGAAGCGAGTTTTTGAAGTGTGATCTTTCAAAGTTCTCCAAAGCATAGGAAATTACTACTGGAAATTGATAGTATTGAGTTTACTGAATTGAAAGAGAGCTGGGTGTTTTTAAACCAGGAAATTTTTTTCACGATGATTGCAAGTGAAATAAATGTGTGCTTTTCAATAGGCAGCACCTTTTGTTCAGTCAAACTATTATTTTCTGAATTTAGCTGCCTTTATTTCCAAGCTACTGATAGTTTTAAAGCTACTGGAGTTTTAAAGATTAACAATACTTTAAAAATGTATTTGCCTTTATGTGGGCTTTAAAAAAAAAAAAAAGTTACTAATTTCTGTTTTTCAAGGGATGGCAACACTTGAAGGCTTGGACTGAACTTCAGTTCCACGATTAGGAAAAAGCTCCCTGAGAAGTTTTAGCATTGCTCTTAAAACAGTATGATGCATTTAATTGTTGGTTTGGAAATTAGAAATAACAATAAAAAGTAGGAAGAAAAGTTGTTTCTTAAAGAAAACAATCTTATGAAACTTTGTAGCTAGTCATAAGGGTAAGTATCTGATCATAAGGGAACCATAATTACCTGCTGCTTCTGAGAGAAACGAAAGTGGGGAAACTTCACATAGCATCCTGTTTCTCTGACCACGTCAGTGCTAAGCCGTAACAATTATCAGAGTGAATTTAAAGTGAACTCACCATCTGTCTTACGGTTCGTGCCAGGTGCTCTGTGCTATAGCATAGTGATTCGATGTTTTGCTTTTCACTAGTAAAAGTTTCTTTTATGTATTCAAGGTATGTTGTAAATGTATAAAGGCCGCTGGAGATTTTCCTCAGGCATTTATCCTGAAATGAGAGAAAGGTGAGAAAGTCAGTTACAGCTCAGCAATGCCTCGATCGCAGTATCGGGCATGCAGCGCAGGTGAGTGGGGTGATGCTGCTACAGAGCGTGGGGGCTGCATCATGCCAAAAGCAGCTGGAGCCGGCACAAATCTTTAGGTCAGCTTCCCGCGGTTTTGTTTGTTTGTCTGTTTGTTTTTGAGCAGGCAAAAAGTGCCCCAGGTATAGATTAGACCAGAAAGAAGAGTGTTTCCTTGCCTCATCGAAGCCGGCGAACAGACACCCATCTTCCTCTGTCAGCTTGGGGAGGTTGAGGTTGTTCCTGACGAGCATTTCCATGCTGTTCTCGCAGACGGTAAACTTCTCGCACATCTGGGGAAGAGACACCAAGAAGTTTGGTCGCGCCTTGCCCGAAGGCAGCCACCCCAAACCCGGGCGGTCTGTGGTTGAGTGAGGAGCGTGGTAGCCCCGGGCCGCCCCGTTACCCACCTCCTCCTGCAGCTGGGCCGCCCGGGCATGCAGCAACCGGGACAGCTGCACACAGTCGGACAGGGCCGCCCTCCGCCCCGCCGCCGCCGCACCCTCCAGCTCAGCCTCCCCCGAGCTGTCGGCAGCGGGGAGCGGGGAGGCGGCGGCCCCCGGCAGCAGCAGGAGGAGCAGCAGCGGGAGGGAGGAGGAGGCGGCGGCGGGGCGGAGGGGGGGCGGCCGGCGGCGGCTGCTGCTGATGGCGCGGTCATGATCACGGTCGCAGCCCTGGGGAAACTTCATGGTGTGGCTTCTCGGCTACGGCCCCGGCCCCCTTCTCGTCGGCGAGGCTGGCGGGTTGAATGAGCTCCGGGCATCCCTGAACGTGTATTTATCGAGGGGGCTTCGAGATTATTCATGGCCCGGGAAAATCCGGCATGAGAACACGGGGGTGTGTGCGTGGCGGAGCGCGCTGGGCTTGACACAGCGTTCGTCCCATCCGAACACGGCGGGATTGTGAAATTGGGCCGGGGGGGCCAGCCGAGAGCGGCCGGAGGGAGCATGAAGTCATCGGGCTTCTGCACCGTAACTCCTTGAGGACCGGGCTACCCGCAGCCCCCCCGCACACCCGCAGCCGCCGCTGGCTCACCTGGCCCGCGGCGCCGGGACCACCGGGGTTGGGGTCGGGTTCAGACCCGGGGCTGAAATTAGGGAAACCTAACTGAAGTCGGAACCGCCCGGTCTCGCTGCCGGCAGCCTCTGAGCCTGCCAGCTCCAGCCGCATGGAAAGTTTTTGAAATCGTACCTCCCTACTTCCATGCTTTATTCGTGTAATATATTTTTATATATTTTAATATATGTTGATATTTTAATGTGCTTTAATGCTTTATGCACTTTTTGTTATGTATGCTTATCTCTATGTCCCAGCTATTTTTATTATTTATAGATGTGAAATTAAATGCACGAATTTAGGTGCTGGGTGTGTGGAAGTCACCAAGCTGCCTCTCCTCGCCCTGGATGAAATACATCCCGTTCGTGTGCTTTAAATGCATAGGGGATGGACCAAAGCCAGCTCCTACAGCTACCATAGGAGGGTGGCTGCAGGAAACGCCACTAAGTTCCCCGTTATCTCCAGCCTTATCTCTTTCTGCCTACCTGGGAGGTGCAGCGGGAATTTTGGCCTTTCACAGAGGAACTCTTCACTCAGGGCAAGTGTGCCTATTTGGCTGAGGCATGTAGAGCATGGACTGAGTCAAACAGTGCACGGCATGCTGACACTGAACTTTTGGAATGCCTTGGTCTCCTTTTAGCCAAACTGATTTTTATTTTTTTTTTCCCTTATGAACTCAGTGCCATTTTTTTTTCATCTAAGGAAGACCAGAGTAAGACCTGATTCTGCTTTGGGGGGTGCCAACAGGGAGGTGAAGAGTGGAGAACACCCAGAACATGGGATATAAGGGAAATTAGAGAGGGAGAGAATACAGTGACTGAACTGGGCTGTCCTCACTTGGACTCTCCCTTTAAAAAAGCTCAAATGCAGCTAATTCACTTTCAGCTTGGTTAGAGAACCTCATAAAAGAAGCAGAGTACTAGTATTTTTTTTGTTGTTGTTGTTAAACTTTCCGTTTTGCCGGTGGAAAGGCAGCTGCCTGGTGTAGAGATATTAGAACTGAAAAGCAAGCAAGCGAGACTGATTTTTCAACAGCAGCAATTGACCCCTGCTCTGTTCCCTGAGTGAGGAAGCCATAGCAATAATCTTATGTAATGTTAGTTCTCCCTCAGCTGCTTAGTGGTGGTGGGTGTAAGAATAAGGCATATTGCTAATGGTATGTTAGACTACTACCAAACCAATTCCAAGGTGCCAGAGGATGAAAACAACCAGACCAGGTGAGCTCAATGCTCCCAACAAGCCTGGGATTTGCCTTCTGATAACCATCAGGTGCAGATACTGGAGGGATGGGAACTCCCAATATGGATGTGCATGTTTCAGAGAGGGATTTCCTTCTACTGTCAGGCAGCCCATACACTGAAGACAAACTTTTCCTTTACCAAACCCAAGTGACAACGCTGACTAATCCTAAACTAGCCAATAGTCTTCTTGGTAGAAGACTACATTTCCTTACAAATGTGTTTTCAGCAGGCATTCTGTAAATTAGTCTTGTTTGTAGCTCTGCAGTTTTAACTTTTGTAACCTTAATTTATGACTTATCCTTTTCTCCTGGTGTCATGAAAATGTCAGTTCCTCAGCAATTCCCAGATAACATTTTTTTGGCTGATCACTGTTATACAGGGATCAGTCTTGCTGATGTGTGTAGTTACATCTTAAGAGTGAAATTAATTTTCAACTGTTATCCCTCATCTGAAAGTCTCTAAGCCTTCAGCTATTAATGTCTCCTTTAGCATTTTAGGGCTTTGTTTACTCTTTTATATGACTGTCTGTGTGACTTTTCACAAGTACAAAATATACTTACATGCTCCAGTGGAAGTTGCTCATTAAAGCCTTAGAAACTCAGTTTGATAATCTAGGACAAAGGGTAGCATTCAAGGAAAAGAGGAACTCAAATCTACACAACAGCATTAAAATACTTTTGCTATTGCTCTGGACAGTTTCTTATGGAAAAGCACTTTTCTAATTGGGACAGCACATAAAAGAAATACTTTGTTATGACCTGCTTATAATGGTGGTTAAAGTTTGGTGAGGATTTAATGGGAATTAATTATTCTGCATTGTACTACACTGAGTTACACTGATTCATCAGTAGCCACGTTGTTCAAAGTGTAGTAAGCTGTGAAGGAACAGCACTTGCTCATAAGTTAGCTACAGATCAGGAGATTTGCCTGTAATGTGTGTAAAATGTGTAAGTAGTATTACTGGGACTCTAAGGTGTAATTTCTAGGTACAGAGGGATTTTTTTTTTTCCTGCATAGTGTCTTTGTAATCCTGCAGATTACTGTTGTATCCTTTTATTGCTATTGTTCTTCATTTCACTGTACAGATTCCTTTATTTTTCTTGTCATCTGTACTATAAACCAAATGGCTGCATCCTAACATACAAAACCTTCCTAAAATGATATTTCAGGAATTCTCTTTGTTCATTCAACTTTTTCTTCTGTCTGGGTGATGAGCACTACTCCTGTACATTTCTGTGGGAGTAGAAGGGCTGGTTCTGAATGTTGTAAAAAAAATCTCTCACACTGTCCACACATGAATTTTACTCCCAGTTAAAGTCAAAGATGAGTTTATAGCCAGGGAGCTGTTCCAGGGTAATTTCACACATCAAACTCTGTTTTCTAGGTTTGTTATGGCAACTCACAAGCCCATTCCAGAGTGTGTTTGGTTTCTTCTAGAATCACTGTGCCTGGGAGCAAGCCCATGCCACTGTTGCTTCTGATAGCCTGGGAAACTTGCAGACAGGGGGCTGTTCTTGGGAGAGCTGGGTGACACCAGCATGGAAATGCTACTGCCACTGAAGAATTCTACAGAATGCAGGGCTGTCCCGGGCAAAGCTTGCCACCCCACTTCTGTCAGCCAGCAGGTACCTGTCTGCAAGGAGCCCCACCATGGGCTGAGGTAAAAACCAGTGCTTACTGGCAGCATCAGGAAACCTTGCTTGTGGAGTGCTGCGAGTCAACTAAAAGGCATTTCCAGGTGGAAAAATAAGGTATTTTAAAAAGGAAGGAGAATTACTAGGGCTTCAGTATGTTCCACTCTGATTTGTGTGGTTGGTTTGACTGTTTCTTCTTTTTTTCTGAAAACCTCCACTGTTCTGCAATTGTGATACACACTCCTACTGTTTGTTTGGAGATTGACTTCAAATTGTACTGTTGATAACCAGAGAAGGGATTCAACTGAAAATGTGTTGTTCTTCTGTAAAAGTGTTTGTATGTGGAACAAAAAGCCAATTGTTGGTAGACTGTTCAAGTGGGATCATCAGAATGACTAAACAAGTAACTTCCAAATGTGTCAAATGAGGTGGAAAGCTGATGTCCAGTTCCCCTGATATGTTTTTGGTTGAATCCCTCAAAGCTTGCAATGAGGAATCTTGGGTTTCTATAGATCTTGTAAAAAGTGGAAGCGAGTTCTTTATAGTGCATCAAGATTTCAACACGTCACCCATTCTAGATTTCATTTCTTTTAGGAACCTCTCTATTGAACATTCTTTGGCAGTACAGGGTTTGTAAATGCTTATTTGCCTCTCTACATTTTCTGGAGTTTTTGTGGTACAAAGCACTACTAGTATAGTTTTCAACAGTGCTCATCAGAAGTCCCAAACCTCAAATATTGGAATATTTTTTTTCCTTTGCATTTTCAAATACATGGTCACCTCTGGCTCCACTGAGAAATTGAAAGTGTGAGTGCTAAGCCAAACTGCCATGTACTGTATTTAAAATGAACAGGTTGAACAGGTCATTGATACCCTGTGATCATGTTTCTCATAAGCAAACATTGCTTTGAGAAGCTGCACGTCACCAGAGTGCTGGTGAGCTTGGCTAACAGCCCTTTGCTTTTGTGGCTTTACAAGTTCTTTGATTGTCTCTTGGTTGTGTGCCAGGGAACTGCAGAGTTGCTTGGGGATTTTTTGGTGAAAAGCTCTGGGGACTGCTTATTTTTCTTCCCCAAAGGCAGACTTGCATAATTTTTAAACGAGACTAGGATGTGTAGTAATAGACTTAAAAGTATTTTCTTGAGTGCATCATATGCAAATACCATGAATTTCCATGCCTTAAGCCAAACCAGAGGTTTAGAGGAAAAAAATGTTAGTTTTAAATTATGTTCTGTTTTTCAGCTTTATCTGTTTAATCTTGACAAGATATATCATGCCATGGTCTTCTCTAATCCACTGTCAGGCGGGCAGGTATGGAATCCTAGGCAAAAGAAGTCCTAGAGGTAACTGTTCTTGGGGAATATCCAAATGCTACAGGTCACATCTTCGAATCAAAATGATTTCAAGCATTTTAACTCCAGAATGGGAATAATATAATACTCAACAGTGAACTTAGATTTGCACTAGGAGCACTTCACTGCTGTGGCAGCACCAATGAAAGCACCAGGAAGGAAGTCCACAAATTTTCTCATAGAAGGAAGGAAACTCTTGCTTTGTCTCCACCACGGTGCAGTGTGCCTGGTGTAGTGGGTGATGCCTCTTTGTAGGGCTGCATGAGACCCCAGAGCAGAGAACTGGCCAACTTAGAAATAGCCCAGTGGCCTTTTACAAGCACGATACCAGCACAGTTATCTGGCTTGTTTGTGATCATCATCCACTGTTTGACAAGGATCTGTTTTTATGAGTATTGTGTTTTAATTGTTGTTGAGATGTGTTTCTATGGAAAAATCTATGTCTCCTTTTAAAACTAAATTCACCGTAAATTCCACTTGTGTTTAAGGAACTTCTTGTTTCCCTTTGAGGTCTTTTCTAAGCATGAAAGAAAAAAATTTGAAGAAGTTGTATGACAAAGAGGAAGAGTGAGATTTTTCAATCACCAGGAAAGATGACGAAGCTGAGAAGAGAACACAGTGAAGAACCTGAGTGTATGGCAGGTAACTGAATGGTAAAAGTATATGTTATCATTATTGTTTGCTTGTTGTAGTATAGTATATTATATGTGGATTATGTTTTACACAGCATCCAAAAGGCAACTTCTCTCTCTGAGGAGCTTCCTCAATGTCAAAGGAAACCAAAAGGGTGTTTACCCATAAAGTAATAACACTGCTGAATGCACACCAAGTCTAGTGTATTCAGTAACCATAGGATCTATTTCACTCTTACGTATAAGTCTGATGAGTTGCTGGATGACATCTGTAGATCTAAATGTGTTTACCCTCATTCGTGCTTTATTTTTTGGTGTCCATAATCTCTTTATTGGATTATTGTCTTGCTCTGTTTGACATTTAGCTGTACATCCTTATTCTGCTTTTACTGGTGATTGCCTTTATATGACTTGATAAATTACTTACACATAACCCAAGTCACTTAACAATATTTTTGTATTTTTTCCCGGATAGCAGCAGTTTCTTTCTGCACTGAGACCAGCGGATGGGGGTTACAAGCAGTCATTTTTGCCACTGTTGTGCAAAATGATGCAAGAAATAGTATTTCTCATTCTTCGGAAAGCTTAATTTCTACATTAGAGGTTAGAATAGGGAAATAGATCTGAGTGTGGGTAGATGTAATTTATATTCCATGTGAGTGTAATGAGTCATGTAGACTGTCCAACTGGAGATCTCTCTTCTACATATGCTATGATGTGGAAGTAGTGCTGAGCAGGGCCACTGATAAAGTGATTTTAACTCCTTTGCTAGAATGTGATGCAAGGCTTCAGTGCACTCCTTCTGAGGGGTAATGTTTCTTTGACAGTTTGACAGAGTGTTGGAATTTTTAATTAGGAGATGGCTAACTAGAAAACCATAATGCACTATACACCTGCAATAACTATTGTGCAGTTTCATTAAGATTTTCTAGCTCAGGGCTCCTGTAGTGACACGGTGGAGCTGCTGTGGTGTTTGTCACTTTGATCATCCGTTTGTTGAGAAACCTGAATATCACAACTCAGAAAGTGCCTTACACATTGGGGTTTTTTTGTCTTTGTTCCTTTCTGAATTCTAGCAAACTCCTTTACGGTTCTAAACTGAATTTGTGAAAGAGAACCTACTTACTACAGTGGGAGCCCTTTCTAATTACATGCCAGCACACTATAATAGGATTAATAGGTTGGATCTTTGATGTTCACCCTTCCCGCACTACTGTTTTTGAAGCAAAAGCATCCCAGAAGCTAGACTGGCTATAGGAGCTTTAATCTCATCACCAAAGGTTTCAAGTGGTCTAGGTCAACTAGTTTTTTCCTTCAGATGGCCAGTTACATGGTCTGATTCTTTTTATTCAGATTGCCTAACCAGGATGTGTGGGAGATGTTGAATCATATCCCTTCCCTGTTTAAAGGGATTATGAACCCAGATTTTCTACTTTACAGGAAAGTCCACCAGATCCTTAGAATAATCTTGGCCTGGATATTTTCCATTTGATCCTCTTAAAGTGAACTATTTCTTTAATCAGAAAGACAAGGTTAGGAGTCCCCTTGCCACCTGGAAGGGCTGACCTGGATTCCAGGAGATGCTTGCTCAAGTGTGCAGTACAAGAAATTTGGCCATTGGGCAGAAATAAAAAGTAATTCCCAAGGAGTGCTCTGACCTCAGAGCAGTTGTGTAAGCTTGGGCAGGAGTGAGGGCCTCACTTCCTCTCTGGGCTGTCTTTTGGAAGGAAGAGCTGGTCTGTATGGTGAAACTCAGGAGGGTTTTGGGTGTTTGATTCTAAGGGAGAAAGGCTCCTGGCTGCTCTGGAGAGATGTCTGAGTTCTGAGGGGGAAAAGCTCCTCTTCCTGGACTTTTGTTATGGGCTGGTGCAAGAGCTCTTGCATCAAAACAGCTCTCACTCTACTCCTTCCTTGGTGGAGGCTCTGCCCATGCCTGGCAGGGGAACACCGGGGCTCTCCCTGCCCCAGTCAGGTGCTGTGTGCTGTGAAGTCCCCTGGTATCGCTCATCCCCAATGCAGAATGTACTCCATTTCCCCACACTGATGTTAAAAATACATGTGAAACCAAAAGTTGAAAATAAAACCCAGAAGAGAAGCAGTCAAGTTGAATTTCTGTGAGCTGAAACCCCCCATCTCTTTCCCACGCCTGAAGCTACGTGTGACCATGGCAGCTCTGGTGGGGAGAGGGAATACCTTGGGTATCTCCCTTAGTACTTCAGCTCTGCATCATCAACCATCACTCCCTGCTGCTCTTACTTTATTTCTTCTTTACTGCTATTTGTAAATGCTTAAATGATGGGATGTCTATGGTCTACTTTTTTCTGATACTGCTTGTCTGGACTTGTCAGGGTGAAGTGTTTAGGCTTTCAAACATGCCTAGGTGTATGCAGGTATTCTCTTTGTTCTCTGTGAATGCAGTAACCCTTGGAAAACATAAACAGAGAGCAAAAACTTTTTAAGAAAGGATAAATGAAACTTCTGTGTTTCATTTCACAGTATTCTCATTATGTGTTTATAGCAGTCTGAGCAAAATTTCTGGGGTGAAGTCACATATTTTATACATTTTTAAATACTGCTACTTTAAAAAATTTTATTATCTACTGATTGTTTTAAAGGAATTTTTTAAAGTCCTATAGAAGATATTTCTTGGAGACTGCTATGCAGTTATGAGCTATGCCTCCCATTTAGCCTGGGTGCCACATGCCAGTTTAGTGAAATCTGCTGCTTTCTGCCTGACACAGAACACATGGTTCCACAACTGTTATGAGCTGATATCAATGTGGGAAAGGTGCTACCAAAAAGAGTGTCACTGCCAGTCTGTAGTCTGACTTCTGCCACAAGTCACTTTTTCTCACCACCTCCCATGTGTATTAGCACTGGAGTTTGAGCAGCTGTGTCAGACTGGGGAAAGGATCTAGTTTGAAACTAACCCGCGAAAGGAATGTCACAAAAAATCAGTTTTCATTGGGATCTATTCTGTTGTCTAAGGCCCTGCATGTCTGCCAGAACACTTGTGTCAGTATGATGGATGCCTGGACCCTAGGACTCTATTTTAATCACAAATATTAAAAAACACTGTGGCTTTGTGTTGACCATGAAAAATGTTTTGCAGCATCTCAAAATAGCATTCACTTCTCTCACCTCCAAAGCAGCACAGTCTTGAAACCAGATAGGTTTTAAAAAAGGAAGTTTTGAGACACTGATGTGTTCATTGCTTTTTATTAACAGGCAAAGCTAGTAGCTAAATGCAATTTGAATCTGTGAAGACTTTGTCTCCCCCCCTGCTTCCAGCTCCAGATTATAATTTGGAACCATTTACTTACTGTTCACTGAATGGTCTTTTTCTTCAGCTCTACCCCTCACCCACAGGAAACCATTGCACATGTTTTGTGCTGTTGCAACTCCACTGATTTTGGTAGGGCTTCTTTTGTCTTACAGAAGGGCAAAGAGAGACAAGTTGAAAGGTTTTGCAGCCACAGCCCATTGCTGGTGCATGCTTTGCCCTCTGAGTAGTTAAGTGCACAACTGACAATTTTTTCTCCTAAGCAATGTGATGGGATTGTAAGACCCTTTAGACTGCAGATTTCATGAGCTCCTAACCTCTGGAGACCAGGGCTTTTGGAAGGAGTTTTGGTGTGATGACAGATGGTGTAGCCAGAGCTCCCATCACTCTTGGGTCTCACAAGAACCTCTGCAGAATCACAAGTCTTCAAATAGTCATCAAAACAAAGATGACATCTACTTTCTGACAATGCTAAAAAATGTGTGGGAGGCTCCTGTAACATTTCTAAAATTCCATTACTTTTTGTTTCATAGCTTCTTACCGTGTTTGTATTGAGCAAATTTTTACATGTTGTATCACAACTGGTCTCAGTGGAGTAATGAAAATAACTTCTTCTCAAGAAGAAAGAACTGTGTCACACAGAGGGAAAGCTGTTTTAAAAATTTCTGTGTTGTAGTAAAATTACTGTAAGAGGATGAACTCAATGGCAACATTTCTATTGAATTGATAATGAATCTGGCCCTGCCTTGTATGTAAAGGGAAAGTCAGACATTGATAAAATGGGCAATGTTTTTTACCATCCTTCCTACTTCCTGTACAATTTGTTCTGTCTTCTGAGCCTTACCTCTTTCTCATCTTTCTTTGAGAAAATTTTTCTAAAAGTATTACAGGGAGAAGTACAGTACAGTATCTAATTTTTTTTAACTACCACAAGGAAGCAAGTGAATCAGATCAGAATAGAAAAGGAGGAACTACTGGTTCCAAACATTGGATGACATCTGCTTGAAATCCCTTGCTTGCCATTGACGCAAGATATTCCATTGCGAGGAGACGAAGTCACTCTGCCCGTTCTGCCACTTCTTCCTTTGAGTTAGCCCCTTAAGCACTGATAGTCCTGACATGGCCTGGAGTAACAAGAGATGAGGTGTCACAAAGTACACAATGGGACAGTGACATTTCATAATTCCAAAATGAAGGTCCAGGTTTTCTGGGTTGAAAAACATTTTGGTTTTGAA
Organism: Heliangelus exortis; assembly: GCF_036169615.1. NCBI lineage: Eukaryota > Metazoa > Chordata > Aves > Apodiformes > Trochilidae > Heliangelus > Heliangelus exortis. The sequence goes on from NC_092423.1 coordinate 40,869,348, forward strand.
ATAAATTTTCTGCAGCCACTTGCCTGAAGTGATATCTTTTTCAAGATTTTGAAATAGGAAATTTTTATTTTAATTTGAAAAAAGTATTGAAACATTTTTTCCAGCAAGGGCCTTTTCCTGAATGGCTCCTCCAGACACCTGTAGGAATTTGCAGTTCTGCAGTGCAATGTTTCATGGTATTTCTGAAATTTGCTGTTACATCTCTACAGATACACATACTTTTTGTATCCTCAACCTTACCCATGTATCTAGGTTCTCTTTCAAAATGTCTTTTACCCTAAATAAGCTTTTGCCTGGGATGTTCTTTTGTGCACATCTGGAAGGCTTCCTTTTGGTGTCTATAAAGCATCACACTATGAAGTAGAGACAATTGCAGGTAGCAGTAATTTTGGCCTGGACAGAAAAAAAGTCATGGGGTATCTTTTCCTCATTTAGCACCAGAGAACACTTTTTTTGCCAGTAAAGCACTGGCAAAGTTTGTATAGGTCTTTATTCTACTTCTGCTGTTTACTATTTTCTTTCTTTCTTTCCTTTTTTTTTTTTTTTTTTTTTTTTTCCCCCTCTTGCTTTGGCACTTTTAACCTGCCATTCTCAATCAAGAGTTTATCAGGAAGAAAAGGGTCACATGAAAAGCATCTTTGAGTTACACTACTTCAGGCCTTCTCTGCAGCCTTGCAAAAGAAATATCAGTAACAGATTTGCATCACATTCGTTTTCTTCCCTTTGGAGATCTGGAATTTGTTTAGCAAATCAGAAGTTATTTATATGAAATAAATAAATAAAAAAAATATATATTTTAGCTGTGGATGCTCAAAAAATCAATAGTGTCTCTTAGAATCTTCAAATTCTAGGACAGCTGCAATAGCTGGCTTTTTTGTCTTGACCAGGAAGTGAATTAGAAATGAGAGTCTAGAATGTGTTGGGTTTGTGTGCTAACACTGTCCGTATTTGAAGAGGTGGCTAATTAGAAACTTACTGTATAGAAACAGAATTATAGAACAATAGAATCGTTCTTTTTGGAAAAGACCTTTAAGATGACCAACTACAACCATAAACCTAGCAGACTGCCAAGTCCCCCACTAAACCATGGCCCTAAGCACCACATTTACATGTCTTCCAAATGCCTTCAGGGATGGTGACTCAACCACTTCCCTCTGGCAGCCTGTTCCTGTGCCTTAAAACCCTTTTGGTGAAGAAATTTTTCCTCATATCCAACTGAAACCTCTCCTGGTACAACTGAGGCCATTTCCTGTTGTTCTGTCACTTGTCACTTGGGAGAAGAGGCCAACCCCCACCTCACTAAAACCTCCTTTCAGGTAGTTGTACGCCTTCCCTCAGCCTCCACTCCTTTTCTCCTGACTAAATGATTCCAGTTCCTTCAGCCACTCCTCATAAAATATGTTCTCTAGACCATTCATTGCTCTTCTTTGGACTCACTCCAGCACCTCAATGTCCTTCTTGTCCTGAGGGGTCCAGAACTGAACACAATACTTGAGGGGTGGCCTCACCAGTGCTGAGTACAGGGTGGCAATCACTGCCCTTCTGCTGTTGGCCACACTGTTTCTGATACAAGCCAGGATGCTGTTGGCCTTCTTGGCCACCTGGGCACACTGCTGGCTCATATTCAGCCTGGTGGTGACCAGCACCCCTGGGTCGTTTCCTGATGAGCAGGTTTCCAGCCATGCTTCCCCAAGCAAGATGTCTCACAGGTAGTGTCAAACAGCTTGGTGGTTTGGGCACTGCCAGGGGTTCACACAGAGACCACTCTTTTATTGGTTAAAACAGAAAGCATCACTGATGATTACAAGGGTCCTTCAGCTCATCATGTCCCCTGCTCTGCTCTGGAAGTTGGTGGCAATGCTTTGAGGATGATGAGGTTGTCATTATACCTCAAACATAACTGTCCCCAGGTCATTGCTTGCCTCTGTGATGTCACAGGGCCTTCTTGGCACCCAGGGCTGTCACAAAGCAGGCAACTAAGTAGCCACAGGGAGAGGCTTTCTCATCCACAGCTCCTGTCCTCCTGAATGTCATGCTCAGTGACACAACTGTCCTCTTCCTGATGCAGAAAAGGAGCATGATGGTTTCGGTTATACCCCATACCTGTACTATAGACAGTGTTTATACTACACTACATTATACAATCAGCTGTACTAAATGTCAGCTAGACTGGCAGTGGCAGGAGCGAGGAGGAGCTGGAGTTGTTTGCCATCTGATGGTGTCCCACCCCTTGGGTTCAAGCTCCCTTGAGCTGATTCATAGCAAAGTTGCTGAAAACTCAACATGGTGCTTTACAGATGCAGAGCAAGGAGAAATCTTCTCCACTCACTGCTGTGGGACCGACAGCAGCTATGATCACACTTCACTTTGCACCACAAAACTCTGGTAGAGGGATGGTCTGTAATATACATTTTAGCCTTGGCTCTGAAGGGAGCCGAGTGAGGGCCTCAGGCAATTCACAGAGTCTGGAATTTTTCTTGAATGTTCACCAAAGGGTCCTGTTGTGAATGATAACTTGAGATATTTACATCCCTCTGTTTGCATTTCCATTTCTCCAGCTCCTTTCACAGCGTTTTCTTAGATGTGGAAGATCTGCAAATAGGTGCCGATCCCTGTGTCTCTGAGTAACCCCATTGACACTGGTGGTGACTTGATGCCCACACAGAAGTAAAAGAGATGAAGATACCTCCTGGACCATGGCTCTGCTCCTACAAAGCCTGTTTAAATGTATGCTATCTGAAGCCTTCAGCTTCAGTGCATATCTCTCACCAGGCAGATGTAGTTACCTTTCTTGCAGGCAAATTCTATGCGACATGGCAGGAACACGTTAAATGTTTCCTGAAAATAAATTAAGCTTCACAGGCTGAGCCAGAGAGCACCAGAAGAGAAAGCATTATATCCTGGCATAAAATGTCATTTTTAGGCGTAGTAAATAGTCAGCATTATGGAAATAATGTAGTCTTATCCTGTTACAAATAACCATTCTCATTCGTATGATTTGCGTCATTTCTCCCTGTTGACTTCTAACTTTCCAGTCTTCTGTGTTTTATTCATTACAGTTAGTTTACAGTACTGGTAAATCTAATTTTTGAGAATTCATACCATACAGGTACCATTTTTCCTAACTAAGTAGTGGTGGCCACAAAATTTAACCTTTATTCTTAGTGTTCTTACCATTGAACTGCAACAGAAGGCTGGGGTTATTGTTGTTGGCAGTTTTTTCTTGTGCGATGTTTTAGAGGTTTTTTAATGATGGTTTTGTAAGGGACTTAGTAAATGAAAGAGTCAGGTCTGGTTTAAATTTGTGGGACAAAATTTCAGAATTTCCACTTAACATGTGGTAGGGCGTTTATGGTATGTTTTGAGCAGAGGATCAGGGACTTTATTCCCTGTTGTAAACTTAGTGAAACTTTTAAAATGTGAACTACCACATTCAAGGTTGTTTAAAAATCTATTTCTACATGTAGATTTCTTAAAGAATACAGGAGAAAAAATTTTCTTGTGCAGGCACCTCTTGTACCAAGGGATTTTTTTCCACTTCAAGAGTGTTCAAGAAGAATTCAAGAAGATTGGGAAGAGGCCAACAAAATCCATCTTGTTGATATTCCCCATATTGCAAAACTATTTTAGCTAATAGTACTGTAATAGCAGTGCTGGTAACTGAGAATTTTGCTGTGCATGCTGATTGAAAAAGATAACACAACTGGGATAGAGACATGTCTCAACGGGAATAGGAAGGAAACTGAAATCTTGCCTACTGGTAGCTCATCCATGATTTCACTTCTTCTCCTCACTATTTTTCCAGCTAGTAACTCCAGAAATTAAACTGCAGAGCTATGGTAGAGTTTTGAATCCCTGTGACAATAGATAAACTCTGACAATAGATATAAAGTTGAAGAAACTACTGCCTCCACAGCTATGACCATACTGCCAGCTATTTGCTCAGTTGGTGTGGTTTTTGTACACTTTTGGGATGATCATAAGTCATTTTGGATCTCAAGTGTGTCATCCTTTTTCTGCCCCTTTTGCTGTTGAAAATACAGTGAGTCTGGTGTTTTTCTAGAAAACTCATGGATTATTGTGGGGTAAAGTGTGCCTGTGAATTTTGGAGGAACAGGTACATGGAAGCACAGCCTTGGTAACAGGTATTCTTAGATTAAAACCTCTCAGATGAGGAAAACAATACACATATAAAGAAAAGCAATCCTTTAGTTAAGGTGGGGAGAGGACACAAGCAGCCTTACTTGGTTGGCTGCAATTGTATGTCAAAGTCTCAAGAAAATTTTGAATGAAAGGACAAATAGAGGTTGGGAGGTGAACAAGATAAAATTAAACTTGACTTTACAGTGTTGGACTGTGCCACACTAATAGACTCTTTGAGAAGCTATTCTCTGTACAAAGGGAATATATGTTTCCTTCCTGGCAATTTCAGTTGAGCTTTTTCATGGAGTCCTGTGGGATTCACTGACAAAGGAGCTGAGAGAAAACAGGGGCTAAGTGTGCACAGAGCTGGCAAAAAGTGAGAGAGCACTGCTGAGTGTTAATAAACACTTGTGGAGAAAGGAATTCTTGTGCTGGTGCTGCAATGGCAACACATGCTGGATGGAAATGGTTGTAGAAGGGAAGGACCCTGGTATTAGGGTGGATGTGCTGCTAATGTTGTCTTAAAGTGGTCTGATGAGGTATGTCCAGCAGAAAAGAGGGAAGATTACTGCCCTGATTCAAAGATGCTTGTGAGATTTCATTTAAATGTTGCTCATGCTTCTGATTGCCTATGTTTAACAAAGATGGATTGAGAATGAAGGGTGCCCAGAGTGACCAGAAGGAGGGAGAGCTTTGTGCTGGAGTGGATGCTTTGTTTAGTCTAGAAAAACAAGTTCTTAGAGGAGACCAAGGCTGTTTCCTATCAGCAGTGCAAATACCAGAGAGGACATGAATAAGCACATAGATCTAACCTAGCTTTGAATTGAAATTTGTGTTTCAAATAAGGTGGTTCCTAACCATGGAACAGGTCTCCTAACTAGAAAAATGTTTTGCAGTGAGATTGGTCAAGCACAGATCCCTGCAGCCCAGAGAGACTGTTGATTCTCTGTCCTTGGAGGTGTGCAAAGCTTGATTTGAAAACTGAGCAACTTGATCCAGTTTTGAACCGAATTTTTAAGTAAGGTAGCCCAGATGACCTCCAGAAGTGCCTCCCACCTGAACGATCCATGCTCCATTAGAATGAAGAAGCTTCCAGATGTCTTTCACAGCACATTAGCAAGGAAAAAAAGCACAGATAGGAAAATTTCTCAAAACCCAAAATGCTGTTAAGTTAGACTTCCACCTATGGAAGTATGTTGGTGATAAGCAGAAACAGACCCAAGGATCAGCCTGTGGTTTCCATGCTGTGAGACTTAGAGGGAGGACAAACAGGGACAAGACGGAACATGTCTTGCTTTCTCTTTTAGAATTTGCATCTTGCAGCTTAGCAGCAGCAGTTATGCCTGCTAAGCTTTTTTGATAGAGAAGAATGTGGGAAATTATTTATTGTGTCTTTAACACTCATTTCCTCAGTATAGTTTTAACAAGATTCAGGTGTTCTGCAAGAGAGCTGAGAGTGGCCAAGTAGTGAACAAAAAGTCCTGAGGGTTGGGAAAAATCTTCTTTTTCAAGGAAAAAGAGTACAGCTGAAGCAGGATGAGAATAGAGAAAAGGAGCAGGGGGAAAAAGGAAAGAATCAAATGAAAATTGAAGAGTAAAAGGAGGCTAGGAGAAGTACAAATTTTCTAAAAATTTTCACAGATTTGATTTTCTTTGGCAGGGTCCAATGGCACAATCTCTCCTAAACCATCTAAAAAGTGAAATGAAATGGAGATGCAAAATTGACCTGGCTTTGATTTTTGAATCATGGAATTACAGAGCTTTCAAAAGATGGGCACTAGCCTTGGCAAAGCCAGCAACAACAATCTGACTCAGCCCTCTCTCCCTAACTCCCTGTCTTCCCCACTGAACCCATACTGAAGTTGGCAGGACCATCTCTTGGGGAAGTGGCAATTGATACATCAGGCCCATCCCTCACAGAGACCAGCAGTAAGGATCCCTTTCTAGTTTGTAACTCAGTTTTCTGCCGGATTCGTTCCACTGACAATTTGGCTTTTAGTCCAGTAGAGCTACTATCAACATAGAAAGACATGCAGGGATCAAGTTGATACCTTGCTGAGCTCAATAGGAATACTATAATTGGATGCCCAGAAAAAAAGATTTTTAAAATCGGTATTTTTAAATTTTACATTGAGGAGGCAGGAAAAAATAAACATAAAAGAGAAAAACTGAGTAATTTAAAAGATATTTTCATGTGAAAGGATGTCTTATTCACTGCTTTAGTTTGCATCTGAAAGGAAAAATGTCAGGTGCTTTTGCTAATCTGTAGATTGATCTACAACTGTTGTTTCTCATGCTAAAGAGGTACACAATGAGTTGTGTGGTTTCCAGAGACTGAGGCTCAGCTTGCCCTGAGGTATGTATCCAAAATATATAAACCTTCCCTGAGTCATGCCGCAGTTACCCTGGTTTGGCCAACGGGATGCACCCTAAAAAGCTGCAGACCTTGACGTCTGCGAGGTGCAGGACAGCAGGATGTGCAGCACATCTGCAACCTGCACCCTCTTCCTTTTCTCTTTATTTCACACATCCACGCACTGTTTCAGCCTGGCCCCAGGGGCCAGGGCACAGCTTTCCTGCCTTCTTTTGTGGCCTCTCAGGCGACAGTCTCCATCGCATGGGTGGCTCAGGGTGGCTCATGCCCCTTGCAGCACATCCACCACTATTGCTGCTTTGCCTGCATCCCGAGCTCTGCATACTCAATGTGTCTGCGTGGCCAGGGACCGGGGCTGAGCACTGAAACAAAAACCTACCTAGGGGGGGAAAAAAAAAAAGTCTTTCAATTGCTTGGAAATGCCCTGTGCTCATAGCCCCGGGGCAGACAGCGGCACAAGGGCTGGCTCGGAGGACCAGGGAAGTTACGCATATGCTGAAGGAAGACACCCACGTCATGCTGGGGAAGGCATCAGGGGCTTTGGGTTGGATTGCCTGACACCCGAGGACACGGCAGTAGAGAAGTATGCTGTCTTGGCAGCTGGACACTGCGGGAGGGGCCAAGAGAAAAAGGAAATGTGTCTGAACACACAAGAGGAATGGTTTCTTCCACTTGTCTCACACGCTTTTTTTACTTTTCCGCTACGGTCAACACAGAGTAGCTGTCTCATAAGCAATAAACTCAGTCAGCTGGAGATGTTTGCCCCAGATGATGTCTTTATGTTGTACACATTTCCTGTCAGGACATGTTTTCTTTACCACCAAAATTATAACTAGTAGGGTCAATACTCTGAGTAGCTAAAAGTTTGCTTTGTGTCCTCTTCTGTACCTTCTGGTCTTTGAGGATCACCTCTTGAATACATCCTTGCTACTACTTATTCCAATGTCTCCTTTCTGCTTTTGGAGCACCCAGTTGCAAGTGGTCTCTGGATCTGTCTCTTGCAGTGTGAGCTTTGTGTCTATCTCCTGCTTTGAATCCCAAAGATATTTCCATAGTTAATCCAGCTTTCCCAAGTGGACTGTCTGTCCTCCACCCCTGAACCCTTTGACTGTGGCTTGTCCATCTTAGTGGAGGATGCAACATATTTTAAAGGCCCTCACTGAGTTCAGACCGAACACCTTCCTCTCCATAGAGAGTCAGCTATTGGCAGCATCACCAGCCTCATGTGTGCTTACATGGTGCACAGATCTTAGGGACTGCAGACAGGTCTCCCAAACAGAGACAATTGCTACAGGAAGCAGTTTGTGTTCCTGACATGCATTCGTTGTTGGGGGGAGGTCAATATTGCTTCAGGAGGAGGAGAGATTTGCCAGGTGGTCAGGGTGGTGCTGTTTACATGCAAGTTCTTTGGTAATAACATTGCAGTGGTGGCTGATACACATGACCCTGCTATCCCCAGCAAACTAACTGATTGATAGATTGCAGAGAGCTTTAACAGCTGTTTTAGGCTGATACTAGACAACAGGCCACAGAATGAAAAGGATTGATGGCTATGATTTTATTTTTTTATGTTGTCTAATTACACCTCAAAGGAAACAGTGAAATAAAGGATCACACCAAAGTGTGGGATCAGAGTTTAGTATCAATAAAGTTTGAAAGACCTTCGAAAAGCAGCCAAGCTCCAGGCAGGTCACATAGGTGGATAATCTGAATGACTCTGAACCTGATGGCTTTGACAGTGAGGGCAGCATTTATGCACCTATGTTTGAAACAAATGTGTAATTACCTAAGTTGTCAGGCTAGATGTGCTGAGAGATCTTAGGTTGTCTGCATGGAGTTGCCTACTGATGTGGCTGCTGTGAATACTGAGGGAAGGAGAAGAATCAATGAGATGAATGAGTGGCAGGATGTGTCAGCAATGGGAAAGCCTGGGGCATGAACTTACTGAGCCAATCTTTTGCACTGAGTGATAACCTAACCTGTTTGGCTTATCTTGTAATCACTCCAGACCTTGTTTACCACCTTTGCCATGCAATTCCACAGCTTTTCCTTGGTTTGTGGGGACCTTGTAATGTAGGAACCAGATTTCACACCTGAATAACAATAATAATAAAAAACAATAAACAAAAAATAAGTAAATAAATAAATAAAAGAAAATAAACTGAAACTTCTATTACAAAACCAAGTTATATGATTTGACTTTGTACCTTCACTACACACAGTGAAGCAACACACACACAAAAATTAAAGAAAAATTATTAGGAGAGATATTTGCCCTCCAGCTGTTGTAAAAGCAATAATCTGCGTCAAAGTGGTCTAAACAGAGCAATCAGCAGAGGAAATTAAAACTGTCATTCTTTGACATAGAATACTGCTTGATAAGAATGCAGAACAGCTGTAAGCTAAATGAGCCACCTAGTACTTATTCTTTCATGTTGCCTTTTTTGTTCAGACTTCACAGTAGTGTTAATAGCCTATGGCTCATGTCCGGCAATTAAATATATTTCTGCCATTTAAAAATTTAACTTTCATATTATCTTAAAAACAATCAGGAAAAACTGTAACTGGTAACTGGTTTTGAACTGTGAATTGCTTTTTAAGTCTTCTGAGAAAACAGTTTCCAGGCCCCAGTCCCAGAAAAGTGAAACCCGAAACAAACTCACTTGCGTTTTAGATGCGTGTTTTTAGAGAACAGCTTTCACTTGTTATTCTTTCTGCTTCATCTAGGCATGTAAGTTAATGCATACTTTAAAAACTAAATGAAAAAAAGATGAAACCCCTCCAAACATCCCAGACAAACTCTATTCTTATTTTGGCCTGACTGCTTACTTAGTTTTAGAAAAGAAGAACTTGGCAAAGTTAAAAAACTAAAATTTTCCCATTTTAAAATGCTTTATCTTTCCTCTATTTCCACTGTAGTTTCAGGCAAGTTTATAATAATGATTTTCTGGACTTAGAGTTGTCCATATGTTGAATGTATTCTTCCAGCCCTTCCTTCAAAAACCAGACTCTCTCCCCACCCTGCACTGAATGGCTCTTACCTTGGCAAACATTTTCTTTGCCTTCTCTTTTGGACTCAACAATGCAAATAGCAAAGGAACCGTGGCACAAGTTAGCTAAGGAAATGGTGTCTTTACTACAGTTCCAAAATAGAAAGAAAAGTACCCTCCCCACCCCTTAGGACAAAATGGTAGTGGAAACATAGGCTGCTGCACCAACCCAAGTGCCAGGGAAGGGGCAGCCAGGGGAGGGTTCTGCCTAGGGATGGGAAGATTCTCACTTCTTTTCTTCTCCCTTCACTCTAGCCTCCTCAGAGAAACTCACCTCCTTTTTGCTCTGTTTCCCAAGCTCTTTCTTAAAGAAGGGAACTCATTAGCTTGCTGTTTGTTGACCAGTGTTGTGTACTGCATGTGGTTTCACAGCATGGATCCAGTGATACGGTAGCAGCACTGGCACTCTGACACACCATGCACTAAACAAGCATTCCATAGAGCAGGAAGCTAAATATCTAATACATATTTGTATCTTCCTACACCTGCTTTACTGGGTTTGAATCTCTAGGGCATATTTAGCTGTTATTCAAACTCCTATCTGTCAAGGCAAGATCTGAAAATTTCATTATTGTTATTATAATATTTAAAATCTAGTCCACCTTAAGGACTCTGAGGCTAACATGGCTCTAATAACGGTACCACTCATACTGGAACTCCTAATAAAGTACTGGGAGCTCATGATACTTTCTAAAGTGAGACTGTAAAGAAATGCTTACCCTCAGCATGCTTGTAGTCACTCGCCCTGAAGACAAATTGCCTGAGGAGGAAAATACAAGGCAGTCAGAGTAGCTATTTTATTTTAATTTAAAACATGCAGGGAACAACTCTCCATGAAGAAAGTGTAAGGACTTTGACAGAAGAAATATCTTTGCTGGCATCAGTTTAGTATAACTGGGTTTTGCTACATAAAATCTCAGAGGTTTCTTCTGTCTTTCTGACATTCATGGTACTAATACATGTTAAGGGTTAATTAAGTTATATAGCTTTCAGGAATTCATATTATTTCAAGGAAAGTATAATTCTGCTTTCCAGCTGCATTCAGGATCCTCTGTTATGCAAGGGAGTCTGGGGTTTCCCATTTGGTAATGTTACTAATGTGTTTGGAAATTAATAAACAAGTAGGGAGAGATTTTCAAAAGCATAAATAACAGTAACATCTCCCATGAGTCTTACAACTGGTCTTGGCCCTGGTCTCCTTGGCACAACTGCATAGATGAGGAGATGAGAGACCTGCCCAAGAGTTTGGGTGATCTGTCCTTAAGAGGACACCAGGAACTGACTGGGACTCTAATCTCACTGCATTTTGTCCTTTTTACACCAGAGAATTATGGCTTGCTGCATTGCTCTTGTCCCCCTCTGCCTGTGTCCTTCCCTCACTGGGCCACAACTAATTCTCTGGGCATTGCTACCATGTTTAGGAAAGACCTCAACTAATTGACCCTCGCATCACATTGTAAAATAAAAGAGTAGAGCTGTTTGGGACATCAGCTTCTTGTCATCCTGTTACAGCCCAGCAGCCTCTAAGACAGTTTGTCAGTCTTTTCTTCCAGCCTGGGACATTTGTCAGTTTATGAAGGTCTGCTTACATCAGTGAGCCTGTGAGGGTCTACTGCATACACTGGCCTTGGGTGACAGAAGGGGACTACACAGGGATGTGAACTTCAAACTACCTAGCTAACAAAAGTCTGCATAAAGATGTTCAGGGTTTTTTCTCACGTCTCCTTGGTATTTTCTTGCAGGTTTTTTTTTAGGTTTTGGGGAGCAGTGTTGTACCTCTGAACCAAAGCAAAGGAATGGTGAGGTGCAGGTGAGTCAGTAGACTGGTGAATAATCTTGTGAGTTTTTTCCTAGGCTGAATTTGGATGTGCATTCAATGTAACATAACTACCCCCCCTCAACAAAAAGAAACATGAGGTGAGATATGGATTTTGGCTGAACCATTTCCAGGTGTGCTGGTAGAAAGAGGGCAAAAGGTAGGGGGAAGAAGATGGGATAGGAATAAGCAACGTGGCACTGGAAGGGTTATTGCTGTCCTTTTGCTTGGCATAGACCCTTCCTTAACACATGGTAAGCTATGGCCTCTGTTTTAAAAGAGGGGACTACTTTTCAGGGAGGACTCCTAAGAGGAGAAGATATGGGCAGCTTTGAGCTTGCACACAGAGCTGTCCCCAGGAGTGACACCAGTGGAGTCATGGTGGTCCTTGGATGACCTCTGTCAGCCTGGGCTGGCAACTGTGCTGCTCAGGCAGGACAGAAAGCAGGGCCTGACCTACCTACATCTGTGAGCATGCAGTCACGATTTGTGGTTGAGAAGTTGAATTTATGTCACTCCTGTGGTTTCAGCTGTAAGGACTGGTGATGTTTCCCACAGCCAGTTTCTTGGCTCATCCTCTGGCAGTGGCCCCACACCAACATTGCATTGTAAGACGTTGCCAGCATTTGTCAGCAGAAATTTAGGGAAAAAAAATATCACCAGAGCTGCTTGTTTTAATCTTTCCGAAGATGTCAGAGTGCTGAGCAGTGAGGCTTAAATGAGAAGATCAGAGACAAGGAAGGAGTGATTGTTAACCATGACTGATAAAAATAACATTGCAGATCCCATCTTGAATTTCACGGAGTTGTAGTAAGTCCAGTAATCCATCTAGTAAATAGAAAATCTCACACTTTTGCATATTGCATTATTTCAAATACATAAGAGCACCATTTTATGTTCACAAAATCCTACCTTTTGTGTCTGCCATACAAATGATCCAGAAACCACTTGTAATTACCCAGGTCTCTGTGGTGACTAGGTCATGTAATCACACCTGCCTTCACTGTCTCTGCATATCACTTTTCCCTTGTCTCCAGTTTAATTTTATTTAGAGTATTTATTTTGCTTAGCTTCCTTTCATATTTATGTGTTGCCTATTGTCTGTGTTTTGGGTTATAAGATCTGTGGAGAAAAGTCAGCTTCCCAATAAGTTTATACACTGTGACTGATCGTGAGATTTGCTTCTGGATGGGGTCTCCAGGCTCACATCAAAGAGTGAAAGGAAAACCATTGTGTGGGTCCATCTGGAGGGTTTACAAAAAATTAACCTTTACTAAAAGGTGAGCAGGACAGCCTAAAAGTCTAAAAGCCTCCTTTAACTCATGTTCTGTGCTCATGTACTCAGATACCATTCATTGCTCTGCAGCACCACTTAAGTAAATCAGACAGGAGAGAGCAGTTGGATTGTGTCCTTCCCTCTCAGGGTCTTTCTTGGGTATGAAACTTATTCCTATCATCTTGGGACTCTATGAGATGAAAGGTCAAGTTGGGTGACTATCTTGTAATACACTTTATTGCTTCAGCACCCTTGCAGTGTCTCTCAGAAGAGCTAACACGTGATTTATTGGGCAGTATATCCTCTTTTATGGGGGATCTTCCCCTAAAACCACAACAGAATATAGCACTGTCGTGATACAAGATTTTCTTCCTCACATTTTTTCCTGTGGACAAGATGGTGATCTAGGTCTGTGTTACTATTAATTTACACTCCTGTGCATGCTGGAGGGCTCATCTGTGGCTCACCATCCTGTTTTGCTGGGACCATGCCACAGGAGCTGTCATTGAAAGATCAGTGCCAAAAAGCACTTCACAAAAAAGGAAATAATGTTGCCTGCACTTCTATTTGTGCTGTACAGTCCAAATCCACCCTGGCTATGCATGACAATATGAGATATCTCTTGATAATTGATCCCCTCATTCTCAGTTGCTCCGATGGTTAACTGAAGGCTGGAGAGAGGGGTGAAGACAGCAGCCCAAATCCCAGGTTTCCCTGACTCACTGCTGTGTTCCGGGCACGTCCTCCAGCTGCTTCCAAGCAAATAATGTTTTCTGCTGAGTCACGGTATTATAAGGCATTTTCCCCTTGTGATTAATTCCTCTTTAACCCAGAGAAGAAACAGCAAATCTGCTTCTGATTTCTCCTCTCTCCTGCTCTGAGGAAAGCTCCTGGGTCATGGAAAATATGGGTTCTCCAGTGTTTTGTATCACCTCTCCCTTTTTCCTGGCTCCTGTTCACACTCAGCCTTATCTTTGGGGCGTGGGAACCACCGTGGCTTCCTTAGGGAACCACCAGTTGTCCCACTTATTATCCATCTTATTAACCAGCCTCTTCCAGAGGACAGCTGTAAGTACTTTTTATGGGGATTTTCTTCAGCACAAATGGCTGTGTAGTACTCCTACTGCCTTTGCTGCTCTTACTGTGTGTTGCAACAGCTTGCACAGCCAATCTCCGTGCACTGTCACATGTTAAATCACTCTTGACATCAGCAGATAAGCTTTCCAGAGCTTGCAGCCCAGCCCTGACCAGGCTAGGACAGGAATCCTTGTCCTGAAGTTGCATTTTTTCATTTGAGTGTTAAGAAACACTTTTGGACTCGTGACACCTCTGGACTGACCTCACTTCATCTGCAGAGCAAGGTCCCCAAGGAGCACATCGACTTCCAGAGACACAGAGCCAGGAGCACCCATTGTCAGCAATTGCAAGCAGCGTGTGCCAAAGCAGCTTGGCTTGAAAAGCAAACCATGTGCCCAAATCCTTCTTTTAAGAGAACAGGTGCCATTATGGGGCAGTGATTTTTTTTTTTTTTTTTTTTTATCACATGTTTCAGAGAGGAAAGTGTTGAGTTTTTATTGGTTTTGGCTAACGGTTCTGGGAAAGCCTACCCTGTTAACCCTGTTTGTTCACCTGTAATAAGCTACCATAGCTAATGCCTCTGGACATCTGTGTGTGTCAGGCACCCAAAGGCATCACAGCTCGGCCAAACACTGCAGTTTGTGGAAGGAGATGTCACTTCAGACATTGGAAGGGGCTGTTAGAGATTTGTGGCCAGGGTTTGATAAAAAGTTTCAGGAAATGCAGTGCAAATAGTAAAGCACTGTAATTGAAAAGTAAGCATTCGTATACACGTTGGAAAGCTACCAAAATTTAGCCAGATTAAAAATACAATCCCTAATTTCCTTTGTACAGAGCTGGTGTCACAACAGCCTTTTGCTGTGTTTATCTCATCCCCCTGTTCTCCCCAGCCAGCCAGCCCTAACTCAAGGAACAGCTGTCACAACACTGCTAGAAACACAAGGTTAGGATGAGTGGATGTCAGGATGTGAGCTGAATCTACTGTATCTGAGGTCTGGAGTAAAGTGAGCTTGTCAGGAAGGTGAGGGAAATGTGCCTGGTCAACTGATGTTGTGAAATTTTCAACTATCCTAAGTTCCTAAGTATGGGCAGAAGAAGAAACTGATTAGATTTTTTTGAATTTTTTTTTTTTTTTTTTTTTTCCCCCGGAATTGGCAGCCCTTGCCAAATACTGGACGTCAGAGGCAATAACTTCAAAGCAATGAACTGGTGTAAGATGTCATTAGAAGATGGGTGTTGAATGAGCAGAAGTTCCTGGGCAGCCTGCCATTGCAGCCTGGATGAGCTGCTGCTGCTGCTGAAGAGGCTGGCAGCACTGCTGAAGGTGCTGCTGCTGCTATCACATCCTGTTATGTCTTGGGAAACCTTGCTCGTTCTCACTGAAAGTAGAACAAAATACTGTTTTCTTCCTTACTTTGCAGATGTCCATTTTTTGTTTCATTTCAGAGGAAAAAGAGAAGGTGAAACACCTCCCCTTGACCAGAAACCGGATATATCTGCTGAGAACGAAACAGAGAAGCCACAAGCTTAACAAATGGCTGAAATGCTAGAGACATTGTATTTCCAGGGAAGCCACTAAAGAGGAAAAATGAAGTATTATCTCATTGTCTCCCTTCCTAATTTCCAAAGCTCTGTGGTCTGATTTTTCACAGGCTGGAGATGACTCTCTGAATAATTGACCGAAAGGTCTTCAGTGCCTCTTCAGAGCTGTGGCTGGTCAGTATAAAACCAAACCTGCTAGAGGGAAAATGCAAGGGAAGACAAGAGTGACTTCTTCCAAAGTGAGAGCAAGAGCTGTTGTTCAAACTTTCCAGGGTTGTGCAGGGTCCTCTCCTGTTTCCTTTTTCTGTGAGGGAGATTGTGATGAACCATGGTGCCCTCCTGTCTGTGAAGAACCAGATGCTGGTTCTGGCTGATTCTGGCTCCCAGCTGCTGCAATACTACAATAATTAAACAAACTGGCAGTCCCTGGCAGATGAACTAGAGTAATTCTCTTCATTGTGCAGGTGCAGGGAAGCTGTCTTGTCAAAGACACTTAATTAGTTAGCCTGAAAGACTGCATGAAAATCCTAGAGGCCAATGCCAGTTTCAGATGTTCACATTGCCAGTTATATGTGTCTTAAAAAGTATTTAACTGATGTTTTGCATGCACGCATCTTTACTGATAATTCACACCCTGTGACAATTTAGACAAATCTAGCATCAGAATTAAAGGTAAGAAAACCTCAAGCCTGGAGATTAATCCCAAAAATTCAATGAACCTGAACCTTAGGGTAATTTACTGTCTGTGTTCTAGAGATGGTGTTTCAATGGCCAGGGTTTCTTAATGAAATAACCATAATCTTGCTCAATGTGAATATGCAGATTTTGCCCTGGAAGCATAGGTTAAGAAAGGTCCCAACCAGCTCTAATCAGAAAAGCAGAAAAAACCAAACCATTGAAATTACTTAGCAGGTTTTTCTAAGCATCCCTCAGAGCAGGTCTCATTACAAATGGACTCTTTACAAAAACTCTCTTCTTAATATTCACAGCACTCTATTATCATTGACTGACAGGTGTTTGGAGTTTAAATATGTATTCTTTAGGATTATGATAAGCATTTTGTCATAGCACTAAATGTTCTCCATTCTTTCTGCTCCGGGGTTGGTTTGGCTGGGAGCCAAACTTGCTCTTTACAGCTTTTTAAAAGAAGATACAGAGTTTTTAAAATTTTCTATGTTGGCATAGACTTTATCTCAGGCAGTGGTGGTTAAATAAGCTTTCAGATCTTGTGGGCTAGAACAGGTATGGAGATGGCACTGTCTGAAAGAAGTTACAGGAGCTGCAGCATGAAGACATTCAGCCTTTGCAGTTGTTTATTCAGAAGTCTGTCAGTGCAAACCTAAACTTTTTTTTTTTTTTTACTTTTTTTTTTTCTTTTATAATTATTTTTAAGCAATGTAACAGGGTCACAGAATCCACCTAAAACTGGACAAGACATTACAAGTGCTTTGGGTTTACTTGTAAGAATGTGGAACGTGACCATTTCTTACGAGTGTGGCTGATTGCTTCATCCCAGTATCACTTCTTCCAGCCTCCCTCATATCTCCTTAACATGTACCACACTATTGAACCACAGCTTTTTAGACTAGTTTTGGGGCTTTGGGCCTTTCAGCAAGGAAAGTTGTACTATTTCTTCACCTTTTCACTGAAGCTGCCATCTTTCCTAACTTCCTTGTATATCCAGAAGTTTTTCGCAGTAACACTGCCTGGCTTTGTGTCTCACTGCTGGTCTTTGCTCCTGAAACATTAACATTTCTGTCCTTATGTGTAATTCTCACTGAGAAAATCTGGCTGCTTCTTCTTCTTGGCCAGCAACAAGGGTTAACTGAACTATTAATAAATTCAGTAAAGCATATTCTGAGGTGGGACGGTTGGGAAGATGCTGGTTCTCCAGCACTGGGCAGTGGTGTGAAACTCGTTCAGTTCTCACATAGGCTCAGTGACACTTGTCCTGGTTTTGACAGCTCTGCATACACTATTAGGAGAAATTTAGGAGTGAAGTTGTCCTGGACTGTCCTGGACTGTCCTGGTGCCATCTCTTTGGTTTTTGATGCTGTTGCTGAATTTTCTTGGAGCCAGTGAGATCACAGCCTCTGAACACTGCAGCTTCCCAGCAATATGCTGGAGGGAAAGACTTGATCACTAAGTCTTTTATAATTTTTTGGCTTAATATCAGTTGAAATGAAAAACAAATTACATGCACGAACATCCCCTTTGAAACAGGATGACCTTTTCCTGCAGTGGTCTGAAACTCTTTTCATCTCCCTGTCTGACCACAGTCTTGGGCTTTCAGTAGTGATGGGGACTGTATTTCAATGCCCTTAAGAGTATCCTGTATGCACAGCTTGGGTACAGGTCTTGCTTTTTACCCATTTGGAATCTGAAATAAAAATTGAGCAGAATTCAGTGCACAAGAAAGGTAATGGATCTAGCTTTTCTGTGAATTATGTCAAAGAACAGCATCTTGGACTTCAGTTTTGAAAAACCTCATAGTGTCTCTTCCAGTTAATCCTACCCCTCAGAAATCATGTTTTCAGTAGCTCCATAAATTATTTTAAAGTAACCTTTTTTGGAAAATCTTTTTCACTCCACTCTTCTGAAAATGGTGATCTAGCAGAACCATTGCGCTACCAGGTCACTGGACCAGTCATAGAATCATAGAATTTTCAGGGTTGGAAGGGACCTTTAAGATCATCCAGTTCCAGCCCCCCTGCCATGGGCAGGGACACCTCCCACTAGATCAGGTTGCTCAGAGCCCCATCCAGCCTGGCCTTGAACACTTCCAGGGATGGAGTTTCCACCACGTCTCTGGGCAACCTGTTCCAGTGTTTCACCACCCTCATGGTGAAAAACTTCTTTCCAACTTCCAATCTAAATCTACCCTCCTCTAGTTTGAACCCATTCCCCCTAGTCCTATCCCTACCTGACATCCTAAAAAGTCCCTCACCAGCTTTCCTGTAGCCCTCTTCAGATACTGGAAGGCTGCTATAAGGTCTTCTCAGAGTCTTCTCCTCTCCAGACTGAATAACCCCAACTCTCTCAGTCTGGCTTCATAACGGAGGTGCTCCAGCCCTCTGATCATCCTCATGGCCCTTCTCTGGATGCAGTCCAGCACATCCATGTCTTTCTTGTAATAGGGGCTCCAGAACTGGACACAGTACTCCATGTGGGGTCTCACGAGAGCAGAGGTGGAGAATCCCCTCCCTCAACCTGCTGGCCATGCTTCTCTTGATGCAGCCAAGGATGGGGTTGGCTTTCTGGGCTGCAAGTATACACTGACAGCTCATGATGAACTTCTTGTCCACCAGCACCCCCAAGTCTTTCTCCTCAGGGCTACTCTCAAGCCAGGCACTGCCCAGCCTGTATCAGTGTTTGGGATTGCCCTGACCCAGATGCAGGACCTTACACTTGGTCTTGTTGAACTTGATGAGGTTGGCATGGGCCCACCTCTCCAGTCAAGGTCCCACTGGATGGCATCCCTTCCCTGCAGCGTGTCAGCTGCACCACACAGCTTGGGGTCATCAGGGAACTTGCTGAGGGTGCACTCAATGCCACCATCCATGTCACCAACAAAGATGTTAAACAGGACCGGTGCCAACACTGACCCTTGAGGGACTCCGCTTGTCACTGGCCTCCACTTGGACATGGATTCACTGACAGCCACTCTTTGGGTGCAGCCATCAAGACAGTTCTGATCCACTGGGTGGTTCATTTTTCAAACCCACGTTTTACAGTTTGGAGACCACGGATGTCTGTGTCAATAAGCAAGTCTTTCCACTTCTGAATGTACTGTGATGTTACTCTGGAATGTATTACACTCAGCTATTTCTACTCAACTTGGTGAACATTAAGACAGCTGACTAGTTTTGGAAGCACAAAAAACAAAGAAAGGTGGGTATTTCTGTAAGCAGATAGGAAGTGAGTAAGTTGCTCCATCAGAGGGGTAGTGGAGAAAATTGTGCACTGAGGCAGCATGGGCCCTGGAAATGCTGCCAAACATTCCTAGTGTCCTCATCCCACATAAAGGATAAAGTAAGTCTCCGTTACGGAGATAAAAAAAGGCTCCCCAGTAATGAGGTTACCTTGGTCTCTTCTCATGTGCACGGTCTTTTTTTCCAACCTTCCTTGTGTAGCAGAATCAAACTCCAGTAAATAGTCTCTCTTTGACTGAGGGCTCACAAGGGCTATGGATGCTGTGATCATTCTGACTTACTCCCTTTCTCTGCATTTTACTCCACTAGGGAGTATTAGCACCAAGGGAAATATGAGCTTGTGAATGCATTTGTCCTTTTTGGCTCTCATCCCAATGTTTTGGTTTCTAATCTGTCTGGATAATACAGTTGTATTTTGACTCTTTATTTTCATTACCCTGAACACTGATGTAGCTGTGACAGAACCAGTTTATGCTGAGCCACCTGTTCTGCACATGATTCATGTGCGGGGCTGCTCTGCTCCGACCACGCTGGCTGTGTCAGGCTGTGAAGTCACTTGAGAGCTATTTCCCAGCTTAGTGCATGTCTAAAAGATCTGCATGTACTATCTGTTTGCAGCCTGACTCACCCATTTCTTTGGCAAAAAAAATTAAACTCCATGGTTTTCGGAAAATGGACACTTGAAGAATGTCTCCTCTTTTTAGAATGAGAAAAAGCAAAACTCACTGACGATTGGTGAGTGGTATTGTTACCAAATTATTCCATTACTATGAGATAAAATAGAACAAGGATCACTCTTGGGCTGACTTTGGAGAAAATAATGACAGTAGAATAAAGCACATTGTAACGTGGAATACAGTGTTAGTAATCTACAAACACACGGCATGCGTGCCTGTTCTGGAAGGGGAGTTCATCCCTTTTTGCAGGGAAATGAGTGGGCTGAGGTTGCTACATGTTCACACTCTAATCAGTGAGCAGGTCAGGACAATACCAGACTGACCTTCTTTGACCTCTGCTTAACACAGGTAAAAAGCTCCCATTTCTTTGCCATCAAGGCCCTGGGGATGGATGTTACTGAAAACCAAAGGCAGTAACAAATGGATTCCACCCAGCAGGGCCACATACTGGTGTTTTTTGAGGTAAATGTAGTGACTGGTGTAATTGTAATTTGAAGCAGCTATCTTGAGCACTTTTTGGCAATATATTCAATAGAAAGTGTGAAGCTTTCCTGGAAAGCTGGGGTTTTAATTGACTATTTATCCTAAACTCTGTATCACCATGATTAGTTTAAAAGCTTAGGCATAGCAGGATATAGCTATCTAAAATATCAACAGTATCTTGTTGGGATTTAAGATCTGACTCTTCACCTATGTCTTATGTCCTTAAAAAACTACCAGAACAGAATAGCAGTACTCTATGCAGTCTTTCTGTCAAGTGGGGAATGGAGAAGCACGTGACAACATCCCCGCTGTGGGAATCTACAGTCAGCCTTTGGTGCTAACAGTATTCTACATTTACATTTATGGGCAAAATAAAGGGATAGGGAATGCACAAAATGTTGAACTGTCTGTGGTAGACTGCTATGCAGAAAGGCTACCAAGACCAGCAGCTATCTTTGTGTAAGGCCTCCTCCATAAGTTTAATTTATTCCTCTGCTACAGAGCTGGGGAAATGATCCTGTCAAGCAGCTCCATTTCAGTTCCCCTACCAAATACATATATTTTCTCCAGAATGTATGCTCATCCTACATGTCTCAGGAAGGCAGGGGAAGTCTCTGAAGGGCAATCACAAGATAAGTTTCTTAGCTATAGCTGAATTGTTATAGGTAGCTTTTTAGGACCATCTGGAGTACAAGGAACTTAAAATGGTCTCTGACCATCTCTGACAACTCAAAAACAACTATTCCCAAATGAATTACTTAGTTTGAAAAACTACTTATTTCTGGCAGTGGAAAACCACTGGGAGGAAAACTTTTTTAAAAAAAATGTTTATCAGTCTTCCAGAATATTTTGCATTTCTTAGGAAAGGCGTGGGCTTTTTGGATCAACAGAGCATGATTTTAAAAATAGCTACATGGACTCCTACTACCCTTCTGATAGCTAATCTGTAGTTTTATGCCAAGATGAATTCCTTTTATCAAACATATATGAAGTCCTCTCTGGCTGCTCTGTGATAACTGCTTAGGAATTCCTAAGAATAAGGAAAATTACCCAAGTCTTATTTAAATAGCAGAACTCATTGTTGACCAAACGGTTACCTTAAGATACTTATCAGGTTTTTTCCCTCATTTACCTTACATAATATTGCTCCAAAAGCTGTCTAGCAATTTTCTTGAAAGAGCCCCTGTTTTATAAATGTGCTTTAAACATCTTGTGAATTCTCTGACTGCTGACAAAGAAGATGCATACCATTGGCACGTAGTCTTTGTGCAAAGCCCTGTTTGTAGTTCAGCATAAGGGTCAGTGTTTAATAGACTTTGTGTTATTCCTTGTTATTCCAACACACCAAAACCCTATGGTGAACCTTGAATAAGATGCACTGGCTGAAACCTGGTGTTAGGGAGGTGAGGTATATTACAGAGGAAATACAACCTTGACTTTATGTTTTGAAAAAGGTTTGGTGTGCTTGTAGAATCTTGTATAATGTTCATTCAACAGCAAGCTTAGGTATATTGTAATGATGTCAGGTTTAAGCTCTAACAGTCTTACCAGATGTGTTCTGGCTTGATGAATGAAATGATTTAGGAAGTGACAGACAGAGGAACAGGGGGCAAATTTAGCTATTACTTGAGACAGCATAGTGGTTAGTTTTGGAAATTTTGCAGAGATCAGTTTAAGACAGATATGACAGCTGTGAATTGTGGTGTTTGTTACCTACGTTGTCACAGTAGGGCATGCGTAATTGGGCTTGTTCATTAAACTGTAAAAAAATTAGCAGCTTGTGCAATCCATACAATTTGTTCCTTTTAAATTCCCTTCCTTCAAGTCTCTATGATAGCGTTTTCCAGTAAGCCATCAGCAGAGATTTTTTTTTTTTTTTTTTCCTTCCTGGTATTTGTCTGAAGATTCAAATAATGTTGTTTTAGCCCTTACAAATTGAGAGCAACCAATGGTAGTTGGACACATCTCTCATTTCAGACTTGGCAGACAACCCTGTGAAATCCCACATGTGTGCCTCTGCCAAGTGAAGAGGGAAAGCAAAGTGAGGGAAGGAGAACCAGAGCTATATGGTACAGTGGGCTGGTGAGAGGTGCGTCAGCAGAATGAGTCTTGCTTGACATAATCAAGTAGGAGACTGTGGGGGTCCACGTACAATAATTCGGTTTATTTCCCCTCAGAGATTTGTTCACTGCTGGAAATGGTATGTTAAAAGGAAAAAGCAGATTGGTAATGAGGTCTGAGGTGATACTATTGGAAAGTCTGCTCATACTGTGACCACCTTCACTGAAAGAGAGAGCCCTAAGGTTGATTTGCTTCTGCAGAATGGTCTTGACCCTTTTAAAACAATGAAGCAACACTGAAAACTTCTCTTATTTTTTTGTCTTCTTCTTTTGGATCATTGTAAAATGTCACCTTCCCTGAAACATTTTATAATAATTTAGGTACTACTTATATACTGCCTTTTAAGAATACAGCAGCTACCCTCCAAGGATTAGGATGCAAAATGAAGGTATTAAAAATGATCCACTTCCATTTCAAACCTAAACCTAATACTGAGAGATACTTAGTTCAAAATGAAAAAATCATAGCATAATAGAATCATTTAGGTTGGAAAAGACTTTTAAGATCTCCAGGTTCAACCATTAATCTAGCACACAGCCAACTCCATAACTAAACATGTCAGTAAGCACCACATCTACACATCTTCTGAACACCTCCAGGGATGGTTATTCAGACATCTCCCTCAGTAGCTTGTCCTAGTGCCTGACAACCCTTTTGGTGAAGAAATTTTTCCTAATACCCCATCTAAACCTCCCCTGGAACAACTTGAGACTGTTTCCTCCCATCCTTGAGGAACCCCACTACAGCCTCTTTTCAGGTGGTTGTGAAGAGCAATACAATCTCCCCTCAGCCTTCTTTTCTCCATACTAAACAATCCCAGTTCCCTCAGCCATTCCTCCTAAAACTTGTTCTCTAGATCCTTCACCACCTTCATTGCTTTTCTTTGGACACACTCCAGCACCTCAATGTCCTTCTTGTACTGAGGGGCCCAGAACTGGACACAATACTCGAGGTGCAGCCTCACCAGTGCTGAGTACAGGGGGACAACCACTTCCTTGGACCTGTTGGCCACACTGTTTCTGATACAGTCCAGGATGCTGTTGGTCTTCTTGGTCACCTGAGCACACTGCTGGCTCACGATTAGCCAGGTGTGGACTAACACCCCCAGGTCATTTTCCTCTTGGCAGCCACTCTTCTTGAGACCTTTAGCATTGCATGGGGTTTTTGTCACCCAAGTGAGGGGCCTGGCACTTGACCTTGCTGATTCTCATGCAACTGACCTTGACCCATCACCCCAGCCTGCCCAGATCACTCTGTAGAGCCTTTCTAACCACAGGCAGGTCAACACTACCTCCCAGCTTGCTGTTGTCAGCAAACTTTCTGAGGCTGTTCTTGAGCCCCTTGTCCAGATCACCGATAAAGGTATTAAACAGAACAGCCCCAACAGTGAGCCCTGGGGAACACCACTTGTGACTGACCACCACCTGAATTTAACTCAGTTCACCACAACACTCTGAGCCAAGACATCCAGCCAGTTTTTTTTGCCCAGTGAAGGATACAACCATCCAAGCCATGAGCAGCCAGTTTTCCAAGCCAATGCTGTGGGAACCTGTATCAAGGACTAGTAAAGGTCCAGCTAGACAACATCCACAGCTTTTCCTTCATCAGCTAAGCAGGTAATCTTGTCACAGAAGGAGATTAGGTTAGTTAAGTCGGACCTGCCTTTCATAAGCCCCAAAATAAATGAAAGCCCTTAGTTTGAAGTAGTTGTAGAGACACATCAATTCCTATAATTGCTCCCTTTTTATTCTTGGCACCGGAAGTTACCACCAGTAGGGAAGCACTCAGGCATGGTCCTTTTGTTAACTTTGTACTACATAAAGTGATCCACTGATGATTTCTTAGTTGCCATAATAAGCCCTTGTAGCCCACTGATAATCACCAGGCTTTAAAAGCAAAAACAGCAATGTTTTTCATTTTCCAGATACCTAAACCCAAAGTCATTGCAGCGTTCAGTATCTTAGCAAAGAAACTGTGATATCTGGAGGAATGAAGAAATCAGAAGGCAAGAAGATCTGATTCCTCTGCCATTAGTTACATGTCTAGCTGGAGCCATATTGAAATTATTTTATATCACAAATGAGACAACTTTTGTGAATTAAACATTTTAAGAAAAATGTTTCTATTTTTGGGTCCAATCTATGGATAGCCTCTTCAGTTTCTCATGGAAAAAACAATAATGCCATCTTTTCCATTAGATAAATTTATATTTCTGAGGCTTTGGAAGGCTGCAGTAGAAATCCTGCTGAGGTTAGCACCTCTCCATCATTCCTGGAGTAGAAAAATTCAGGAAAGAACAAATGGTGATAAGTGGGAGCAGGATCATTTGTTGAAGAAAGACTGAAAGTGCTGAGCAGCTATGCCTGAGCAGCACTCATCCTGGACTTGCCATGAAGTGAGAATCCTCCAGAGAAAGTAGTTCAGATTCCTGTGGGTGACACTGTGACCCAGGCATGTTGTGTGCGTTTAATTAAGCAATCTCCTTTTAGCCCACTTATCTTTAATTGCTATGTAATATTTATCATAGGGAGTAGCCAGGAATTGAAGTGAATGGACCTTTATAGCACCTCTACTAAATACTTTTTAAAGGGCACAAGCACACATAATTTCACTTGTAAAATCTAAGTCCTTTTAGAAGTAGAGAAAGTGCTTTAAAGATAGTTGTTTGTTTGGTTCTTTTTGTTTATTTGTTTTTTAAAGCAATGATATTTATTTCCATGTCCTTTTTAAAGTTCATTACATTTGAATTGTCCTTTTTAGTGAATTTGAAAGAATCTGATATTTCTGTTAAAATGTATCCTCTTTTTTCTTACTTCTTACCTTACCTGGATGGAGAGAGTCAGCCAAGATTTTCCAAGGATTTCCTGAGATCAGGCTTTGTAAGATCTCATGCTGAAGAGACAGAGATTTTGATTTACCAGCCAAGATCTTTCTGCTCTTCCTCTCTCCCCAAAATTAACTTAAGTTAAAGAGCTGGTTAGCTGAAAATAGTAAAAGGAGAAAGGATCTCATTCAAAAAATCATAGATGCTCAACTTTCACTTTGCAGTGGCAGTAGTTATTTCCCTAATTTCCTTCTCATCATGGATTTTCCTAGAGCAAACAGGGCCTAAAATGTTGCATTTGGTAGGGTTGTTTTCAATCTCTTTTCATGTTTTTTAGCTAGTTTTTATTAGTAATGACAATCCAGCATAGACATTATCTGTTAGAATTTTGTTTAAAAAAGATAATTATTATATAGCACTACTGGGGTAAAGGAATACTCTTTGCATGGATGACACAGAGGTAGTCTGCCAAGTGGCAAAGAATTTGAAGGGACACCTCTGGCTGGTTTTAGTGCATTATAAATCTGTTCTCATTAAAAGTCGGTGTCATAGAAAAATTAAAAAAATAAGCAACAAAATGCTGTTATTATTTCTTCTGTTCTTCTAAACATATGACATCAAAGCAAGGGGAAGTAGGAAGTGTCCCATATTAGTCAATCTTGTAGCTTTTTATTTTTTCAGCAAATGCTTTATCCTATTGCGATAAGAAAACTGCAAACATCCTTTAACCTCAATGGGATTTGCTGAATGCTCTTGCCACATACAAGTCAATGGTATTGCAAAAGGCAGGACAGAAATTCTGAAAGATTGATATCCTGTTTCTCCCAGGGCAAGGAGAAACATGCTCATATAAGAAAATGAAAGCAAGATATGTGGTAATGGATTCCGCAATTAGTTCAAGAAAGCAATAGTGAATTAAAACCACAAGTTAGCCTGAAAAAAGAAGTCTGTCTGGTGTTTTGGTTTTCATAAGATCTTTTATTTTAAAAGGATTTAAAAAGATGTATAAGTTCTCATTGCATACCTAGTTGCTGATGAGAAATACTGATTTGCCAGACTACTGTAACTTTCTCTAAGGCTCTCCTACTCAAAATTGGATTTGTTTCCAAGAACATCCACTGTTGTAAACTTTATACCTCTTTAATTGTCTGAAACATTTGATTTAAAACTTTGTTTTAAAGTGCTTTTTGCTCTGTCTTGAACAATGGCTTGATCCATTGAAGTAAAACACAGTCTGGTGAAAATGTGACTTTTTCAATTGTCCTTCTGAGACAGACATGGTTTTGATGTATCAGCCTTTGTTAGAGAAACAGCCTCTGCCTGCACCAGTGTGAAAATGGTACCCAGTGTGAAGCACACATGAGTACTGGAGAGCACATGTGCTGGTACAGAAGGCATTTATCTGTGAGGCAAATTCATGATGCTGGGACCCTGTTCCCCTCCTGTTCTGATGCCTGACCTGCACCGTGTGTGTGCTATGGCCGTGCTGTCTGGACACAGCTTTTGCAGGAGCTCTTTCTGGTGCCCTGGTTGAGCTCTGCAGCTACAGGACCACAGCACCATTAGAGATGCAGAATGGCCACCACCACTGCAAACATTCGATTTTTTTTGGTCTTTTCTGACCAGATGAAGGATTTTATGGTAATAAGGATCCATGCTGATCTTGCTTGCTGCTCATATTCTTAAAGTTGCAGCAACTCTTGTATAGTGACTGTTGAAAAAAATGTTTACATACCAATTAGAAGGAAATTGAACATTGTTTTAAAACAAAGAGCTAGTAATGGCTGCTCAGAGGGTCTATCGATGGTAGATAGATATTTACAAGAAGGAAAACTGTTCTCTGACAGATATAGAGCTAGATTATGTTAGCCAGTGACTTTTGCATTCAGGACTGTGGAATATAATCTTAAATTTAATTCTTCTTCACAAAATGCTTATTGGAGCTCTTGTACATCTTGTAATGTTAAATGTAATGTTAAACTTAATAGAGTGTTAAATACTGTATGTTTTTCCAGTCTGTAGCTGGTAGGTGAACACCGCCATGATTTTAGTGGGAATTACATACATTTAATGATCTGTGCCCTGATTCTTACTTGTCTGTAGTGGACAGGGGTGGAAAACTTGGTAGACAATAGAGCTTGTGCAACATAAACCAGGGGTGACAATAAAGTTAGAAGGAGATGCTGAGATAAAGGGAAGAAGAGCAGAGGTTTGTCTAGCTCAGAATCTGTTGATACCTGGCTGTTCCTTTATTTTTTCCAGATGTAAAGGCAGAGGTGGAAGGTGGGAAACAGAGGTACTGAGATTCTTTTTGCAATGTCTAAGATTGAGCCCATTTTCTGTTTGGCCCACCTGTGGCAGGGTACAGTGCACCTCACATATGAGGCTTATTGGGTGTTGAAGGTTTTATAGAAAATGTCATATGATGGCCCTGGGGCCATCACTGCACACAGATTATGTCAAGGGAAGACTGTAATGACCACAAGTGTGGTCTGCACCTCTTTGCCAAGGCTGGATTAGCCTTGGGGTTACACTAATCCCTTCTGGCAGAGACTAAAAGGAAGGATGATTAGTGGTCAAGTATGACGAGCCCAGCCACACAGTCACACTTCCCTGGCATTATCTCACTCTCCAATGATTTTTGGAGCAGTGACTTAAGGAACCAGTTATTTTATCATTTGCTAAAATAGCCTTTGATGAGCAAACTCATGAAAAAAAGGTCTGATGTTTTCTTGAGTCCATCTAAGCTTTTAGCAGCTACAGTGTCCTGTAAGGACCATCACAGCTTTACTGTTCATTACATATTTTGAAATTTCTGCTTGCTATTCACCTTTCAGATCCACCTCCCTCTGAGTTTGTACTGGAAGATACAAGATTTCACCATTCTTGCACCCTATGTGGCTTTATAGACCTTTGAAAAATCCCTTCTCAACTGTTTCCCATGCAGAGTCCTAGGCTTTAAAATAATTTCTTATTTAGAAGCTATTCCATACATTTTATTGTCCCTGGCAGTCCTTACTGCTTTCCCTTTCAGATATTTCACCTCCTTTTCAGGTTGAAGGTCTATGAAATATTCAAAATGCAAAGAAAATAAGTGTAATTGATGGCATAATGATAATTCCTGTCATACTCTTCCCAACAATTACTTTGACTGTTTATGCATCTCTACTGGGTATTGAACAGATGTTTCCATAACACTTTCTTTTATAACAACAAGATCTAATTCAGGAGTAATAATATTTAGTTCAGAGGTCATCACCCAGTTTGTGAAGTTAGGCTCTTTATTTTCATGTAAACCACAGGTAAATTCATCCATCGGCTGTTTTCTCTCCCAGCACCTCAGTACTGCCTCTGCAGTTCTTATTTAGCTTGCATCTGTGCTATCCTGAAAAAGTTAGTGTAAATAAATATAAGAAATATAAGAAACTCTATAGTAAGAGCAAAGGTCCACCAATTCTCCAACAGGGAGACCGAGTGATGCCACTCCGTTGCCCTGTCAGTTCCTTACTTACAGACAAATTGGCCCTCTGTTGGCCTGATCTTTTTCTAAGTCTGCTGATATTCTCTGCCTCAGCAATTTCTCATGGCAACAGTTTCCAGAATATCACTATTTTCAGGATACAGAAGTGTAATAGTGTCATCAGCAAATAGCACTGCTTCAGTCATTGGTTTGTTTTTTGCATGATATAGGAATACATTAGATAGGACAGACTCTAACACATGACTGTGGAATTCAGTTAGTGATTTTCCTCCACTATGATAAAGACTGTTTAATCTTATTTGTGCTTTTTAAAAATCTTTAATCACTGCTTGCTCCTTCTCTCCTATCCTCCAATAGCTTCATTTCTTTGAAAGCCAATGTCAGCTCTTTGGAGATCTGAGTGTACTGTGTTGACTGGATCTACCTAGTGAGTCTACCAGCTTGTAGGTTTCTTCAAATAACTCCAATAGATTTGTGAAACAAAGTAGGAAAAGCTTTGCTGAGTCTGTGTCTCTATGTCATATGCATCTGTTTTCACACACTTATTCAAGTGGGATTTTTTCTACTCTTTTCCCCAGAAAGTAAGTGCTGGGTCATAGTCTAACATATCTCCAAGTACTGTGGCATTGTGTGAGCAGTTCTGAACTGTAGCATACACATAAATATACTGCTATGTACATACATGTATACACTAAAACACAGGTATTTTTATGTATTTTATATATAAGCATGTAACATAACATTATATTGTATGCTATTATAAATTATGTATTACAATAAGTTACACATATATAAATATATATATTTTAACAAACCATTTCTCCTTTCTACTGTAACCACATATCCAACAATTGCATGGATGATCTCAGGGAGTGACATGAATGCCATTGTTAGGAACTTTTCATGGAATTGTGGAACTGGTACTAGAAGAATTTTAATTGGGGGATTTCTCTAAACATCAGAGAACAACAACAGCCCACAACAGTTATCAGTAAAACCCACTGAAGAAATTGCATACAGTTGTAGAGGAAGGAATAGCATAGTGCAGAAACTATGACTCCAATGGCACTTCCACCATCAACATTTCATTTTTTTCCATGATTCATTAAAAAAACACCGAGGGCCTCTTTTTGACCATACTACTTTGAAATGTTCAGGGAGCTGGAGCAGGTGACTGCTCCAGACAGTGGCAATAGAAAAATCCCTGTGTAAGGTGTGCTGTGGCATTGGTGAGGGGCACAGATGGATCTCGTGGTAGATGGAGGAACCCTTCCTGGCTAGCAGATGTCCCTGGGAATAGTGGTATGTGGCGAGAGTCAGTCAGGCTACAGAGACCTTCAGTTTTTGTTGGAGTTGGTGCCAGCACAGAGCATGTCCCCAGATCCCAGCAGAAACCCCAGGGAGTGCCCCTTTGCTCTGGTTCCATGAGATTAAGGACATGCATAGTTCTCAGAAGGATCCAAGGCCACAAGCTTTGTAAGGAGGAACATTTTGATGGTAAAACTGCTCACATGAGTAGTTTCAAGGGCCTGTCTAGGAATCAGAGCTTCAGTCATAGTAATGAGCTTCACTTGAGTCATTTTTTGAGCATTGCAGGAAATGGTGTACGTGTTCAATTTTAGAAAAAGTTCAGTTCTTTTTGTTCTGCAGAGTACTATATGCAGGAAACACTTTTTTTTTTTTTTTTTTTTTTTTTTTTTTTTTTTTAATAGAAGAGTTCCTCATTTACAAAACTGGGTATGACTTTCTTTTCAATCCATTTAAATTTCCCTTTTTTAATTTAAATAGCTTGCTCCATTGGTATATTTTGCCTTTCATATTTATGACCTGAATGTAAAAGAAATATTATGCAGAGGAACCTATATTTTCTCTGTTTTTGAGGACATTGAAACCTTTCCATAAAGAGCTATAGCATTTATGGTTTGAAAAGCATTGTGGCTTGTGAAGGAAAATATTTCATCAGACTTAGGGAGCTGAGAAATGTTAGTACATGAGTAAGAAAAAGTGTCTAGACATTACCTGTTTTTTCTCAGTACACTCAACCTTTAACAAAATTTTTTGTGTTTTATTTAATAAATGAAGATCTCATTCCTTTAGCAAAGTGGTCATCCAATTTCAGTGCTCAGATATGCATGTTACAAAGGCACTTCTTGCCTCCTCTTTGAACAAGTGCCTCTACAAAAGCTGCTGCAAGTCTATTGTGGATCTTCAGTGGCATTAGAAGAACAAGTTAACGGTTTTAATACATTTTTTATCTCCACCCATTGCAGGTCTGTGGTCCATTGGTGAGATTTAGAATTAGACCTGGGAAAACCATCAGGACTTAGCACAAAGCTGTGCACAACAAAGAGGAATTCTGCCCTGAGGGAGTCTCAGTATGGCCCTCTCCCACAACTGATTCCTTTGATCAGCAGTGGACCCTAAAACACCTATTCCCTATGCTACTCCAAAAAATTACCACTGAACAGCACTCCTGCAACAACCAATTGTCTTCAGATGACAAAATATTTAAGGTTGATTCATACACTTATTTGAAGGAGACTATGCTTTCTCTGGGTCTGTCTGTGTTGGACTGACAGAAGACCCTCCTGGTGCCATGTACACTGTGGGAAACTCAAGGTCTCAGCACTGACACTTCCCACAGCCTTTCTGCTTGGCCCAAGTCAACAATACCTCCCCCCTCTCTGCTCTGCTGCTCAGATGAAGGCAATAAAAAGAAAACTGGCAGAAGTGGCTTACTACTTAAAACAAGAAACAAAATCTCACGAGACCTTCAAGGGGAAACACAGAAACAGATACACTGCAGGACCAGAGTCCTTGTCTAGTCCAGTTTAGGAGTCTATGTATCAAGTGGAATTGTTTAGGATGGTCTATGGAAGCTGATCTAGATGAAGTCTTTCAACATGTTTATATTGTGTGAGGGAAACATTGTGCCTTGAAAAGCTTCGTTGAGACTCAGAATTTGAGATCTTGCCTACCCTTATACCCAGAATGAGGCATCTCTTCAGCAATCAAGTTAGTGATCCTTGATTTGCCTTTGAAGAATCTGTGCTGGCTTCTCACAGTCATCTTTGTGATCTTCATGTGGCTGGAAATGATTTCCAGGAGGATTTGTTTCATAATTTTCCCTGAACCTAAGACAGCTGACTGGCTTGCATTTCCCTGGGTTATCCTTCTTGAAGACAGCTGTGACATGTTTTTTCTAAACATCAGGCATCTCCCCCAGTCATGGTGACCTTTCAAAAATAATGGAAAGGGGCTGCACAGCAAATACTTTAAGACTTTCAGGTGTATCCTACCTGGTCCTGCTCCGCTAGTTCTTAACTGTATATTCCTCAATCCTGAGCAATTCATCACTCTACCAGGGTCCTGAGTGCACTAATAGGCTGTAAATATCTTGAACACCCTCACCTGGAACTTCCACCCACATGACCATGGAGCCAGGAGCTATCTTAAGCCCAGGCTCAGAATATGTGACCCTTCCTGAGCTATATTACAGCTGTAGGACCTATTTCTAGTCCCCTTTCTTGGCAGTCAAGAGTCATTATTTGAATTTTCTGGGCTGACCTTGGATCTGACTTGTTATCTTACCTGTGCCTGGTGATCACTGGATGGTTGATGGAACCTGCTCCTGCTCAGTGGCTGTGGGAATGTGCCC